>NC_069144.1:19519915-19687986 GCF_943734635.1 Anopheles cruzii
GCAGAAGGTGCATTAAATGGATTGTTTCAAATACCGCTGACTAGTTGAAGGTTCTAATGCCCATCACTTGGCGTGAGATGAAGGATTTCCATCTAAATAGTTGCTGGCGGTGAGAAGCTTTGGGTTGGGACAATTTTTAACAATTCATATATTTGCTTATGATTCTTTAGCCTGGCGCTTAAGGAGTCAGCGATTTTGAAAATGAAGATTCAATTATATTAAAGGGTTCAGTGATTAAGGCGTTTAAGGAGGGATTATTAACATAACATAAATTCACACACAATAAATTCAGAACATCGAAATGTCTTTTTTGCGTTGTAAGTAGGTAGTTCAAACTTTAAAAAATTTAATTTAAAATATAAATAGAATTAAGAAATTATAGAAATTAAGAAGGTAAGAAATTTTAAAAAAATATTCAATATATTAAAAAATTTTGGGGGGTGTACTTTTTCGTGAACTTAATGTGAAGAAAAGTGCTACCGAAAGCGAACCAGATCTATCGCAACGAAAACGAAATATTCACTGTGCAAAAAAATATTCCCTTATGTAAAATGGATCTCTAATTGGATCGCTGATAAAGATGGATGAGTTATATCGACACGAAACCCGTGAATTATCTGAAAGATGGCAGAAAGTAGTAGCTAACGACGGACAATACTTTCATTAAAGTAGTCATATGTTTTGTTGTTATAGTTAGGGCTCAATTGTCGAATCAAAACGGCATGAATTAATGGAAACCCTAATATTTCCACGTGCACCGTGTTACTTCTACCGTTCAGTTTCCACGTGCGCCTTTCAGCCATGTCGCATGGCATTCACCACGCGTCAGCACAACGGCCAACGACACATCGCCCGACGGCTGCCGAGCACAGCGGGCGAGACACGAACACGAGGTTCGGTTTCAAGTGCCGCGCGAAAGAGTAAAATTCGCGGGAGCTTGGTTCGAACGGTCGGTTATTTAGTCGAATAGTCAGTTACCGTTTGGATCTCGTCACGAGCGGTTGCCGCGGAAGCTGTACTTCGCTTACCATTTTACTGACGCCAACGTGTATCGCAACGAGCGCTGTGCTCTGAACCGTTGCCCCAATCGGCGCCGATAAAGTGGACCGTTGGGTTTTGGACAGTGACCAGCGTTTGAAAGCTTTCTTCGCCAGTAACGACCGGAACCAAATCGTGCAAGGCGAGGGTAACATTCCTCACGACAACGCAGTAATAAGCTGCCGCATAACGCGAAGCCATAGCATGAACTGTTTATTTGCCTATGCTTAGAGAGAAGTGCTTGAGGAAGAAAACTGACCACCTAGAAACTAGATGGTGGTGAAGGTATGCATTAAGAGAACAAAATAGTGACACAAACATAAGTGATTAGAAGTGAAAACCACTGAAGGACTGTTAAACTAAAAAGGTTAGCAGAGGGATTTGTTGAACGAAGTTTTCAACTATCGAAACCATAGAAACGCATAAAATGCTCCCAATCCTCACAGACTTTGGAAAGTTCTACAATCGGCTCAGCATACTCGTCACCGTATTTATTACCGGTAAGTCCCGTAATCAAAATCTGTTAAAGCGATTTGTGTTATTTAAGAAACAAACAAAAGCTTCCTGCTGCCAATGGAAGATATAACCGATTAAATGAAGCAAGAAGATGAATAAAACGGGAGCAGTAAACCGTAAAGAAGTGAAACCGAACGAAATAAAAGAAGTAAAGTTAAACGAACCGCAATGAAACGAGTTAAAGGTAAAGCCAACCGAAGCACACAGAATCGAAAAGAAGTTAAACGAAAGGAATGCTCGAACCGAATACCTTCCAGAGAAAAAAACTGCGCACTACGCTCATTATCAGCGCATTCCACTCAGTTTACCAAGACACGATCGCGGGCAAGTGAGTGATAAATGTGTCACAAAAATTCGCGAATCCGGTTCAAAGCGGGTTCGAATGGCCAAGTGAAGGGGGAAAAAAATGCAAAAACCACAATATGCTGCCCCAAAATGAGAAGAG
This sequence comes from Anopheles cruzii, assembly GCF_943734635.1. Lineage (NCBI taxonomy): Eukaryota > Metazoa > Arthropoda > Insecta > Diptera > Culicidae > Anopheles > Anopheles cruzii. The sequence continues at coordinate 19,521,915 of NC_069144.1, forward strand.
CAAACGTTAAGTTATTCATTTTTTGCCACTCTTTCCTTTTACGCCGCATCCAAAATACTCACCGAGCGGGCGGGGCCTTTCGTATGTAAATAAGGACACAAACGTGTTAAGTGAGCCACGTCGCCTCTTTGGAGGCTTTACAAATCCGCTAAGGTGATAAGTGTTTCGACACAACTCGTCCAGATTTGCGATGCGCAAAATTTGAAACAAATCAAATGATTGGTGACGATCGACGATACGTATTGGGTAAACCGCCCTCGATCGGCTATCATTCCATCCCCAAAGTGGTCAAGTAATGTCGGTTTATGTAATATAATCGGCACAAAGGTAAACAAGATATAGACTTCGGGCATGTTGCGATCAATTCGACCCTCTCTTTCAGTTTAGTGTATATAGTTCACAGAAATCTGTGCTTTGGCTAAGGAGCAGCCCCAACTTGATCTGCTTTGACATAAGACAACACGCCATCAGAACGCCACTGTCGGGTGTTACATTGTTTGCACAGTGGGTAGCAGCGTGAACCGGAGACTGATAAGAAACAGGCCACACTCAGGAGATCTCTCACGGTCATCTGAGTTGTCTGACGACGTTGACACGGTGGTTGCGATGAAATCTGCTTTCGAGCACGCCCATAGGAGTAGTTTTAATGGGCCAAAATATTGGAACAACAAAATCGTAGCTCAAGTACTACGTGCGATGAACTGAACTGATCGCTGACTGTTGCGTGACTCAACTCGGTTCCGTAGCGATAAATGAATCACAACTCCTCTTCCTGTAACGGTTAATTGTGCAACGGGTTGGAGCAACATAAGGCCATATCTCACCTGATATCTCAACAACGAGTCGGCCACACGGAGCTACACACGGACAACTAAACGACAGCTTGTGCCAAATTCAAAAATAAACCCCCGTTGATACAGTTCGGTTTTCGGTGCTTGTTGGGCTGCGAGCCAAGTTTGGCGAAAAGTAGGGATGGAAGCACGGCCGTCTTTGATCAGATTTTCACTGATCGCTCACTTTTTTGTATCTAGTTGTCAACTACAGTAGCCCTAGGAATGCGTTATGCGGTTTAAAAAAAAGAACGGCGGAACCGATTTGCCTAGAATCAGGAGACGGACATAGAATACATTTTGTAGATACTTTTTCTCCATAGACATTGCTGGATTAGTCCCAGTAATCAAAGACAAAATTACATTTAGCGAATCATTTAAAAAAACGGATCATACAGAAATGAGAATGAAATATGGTGTGGCGACGCACGCCGGGAACAGCTAGTATTATACAGAATTGTCTCTATTATATAGGAGTGCGAAAGATGGAAGTTATAGGCTTTAATGAAGTCGCCAATATTCTCAGAATTTCTAGTGTCACCATTTCATAGCGTCAGCTGGTTAACATCTTTATTTGGGTGCTTCTGTCCTGAACGGGGAGATATGGCTGGACAGAGCGCCACACTCGAGGAGATAAATTGGCGTAAAGACGGTGTTCAGCGGGTTTATGTTTTGTAATGATTGTAACGCTCACCTACCCAAAGCACATGAGGCACTAGAAATGAAACAAATCATTCAACAATTGACAGTTCGTAGTAGCACACCTCTGGGGTGATAGTAATCGAACGATGGCAATCAAATGAGGAGTCACGCGTTCGCAGGCACATCTGGTGGGGCAAACGGTGTGCAAACAGAGGAAGGTCGCCAATGTGGGGTGCCATTAGCCAATCGTGCACATCGTACGATTCGTCCGCTGACGTCACCGACAGGTGTTTGATACCCCTGCGCATACGTGTGTATGAGTGCAGACAAGCAGCGATCGCCAACCACCTCGCCAACATGACGTGTACCGGTTGGGTGTGCGCCTCAGTTGGAGATTCCCAGACAGGGCTGAAAAGAATCCACCGCTACCACCAAACTAGCACAGACAGCATAGTGCGCAAGAGGTTGTTGTTACCTAGCAACGGTTGTGGGCTTCTAGAGTTGCAGTTGTCGACGACGGCTGCACGGGAAACTGCTCAGTTTGCAAGTTTGTTTGATTTGTTTTGAGGTTATGGTTATGCTTCTTTGCCGCGCTCGGACACGGTGCGCCGCACGCAGCCAGGGAACTTTCGCTTTGCGTGGCGGGGTTCTGCTTGGGCTCGGATAACAATACACCGCAACGGCGTGGTTGTGGAGCACGGACGTGGTAAGAGGGAAACGGGGAGATGGGCAGCCACCCGGTCGGCTCGGTCCGGTGTTTCCCATTGGTTTCTACTTCACCCAACTTCTTGCCCGTCAAACATACCAAGATATGCCGACCGTGGGGTGCGTGAGATGCGCCTCGTTATCGCACCGGGCTATGCTCATCGGTTGTGTGTAGTTTCATTCGGCAGCGGATATGGAGTTCCCCAACAACGACTACAACCTCACCTTGGCACACCTTAGCTCTCGTCGGAGGCAGACCAGCGCTACAAGTTGCGGAATATTGCATTGCGCGTACGATTGTCCATAAAACCAGAGAAAGAGAGACAGAGGGATAGGACGGACGGTGAGAGGCTTCGGTTTGTTTGCTCAGTTCTTAATCCCAGGAGTGTAGAGGCGTTTGCGTCAGAACGTGCGGCACGGTTCGCGGCCGATCACGTTACAGTCTTGCGCACCGTCCGATCGTCAGGGCGCAAAAAATCAGCACAGACATTCTCCCCGGTGCTAAGCCCGGCTACTGACGTGTGGGCCGGAAGCTACGCCAACTCAAGGTGGTCCAGGTTGGTTGACTCTAACTGGTCCTCGGTACACTGTTGATGGAACAATTGCGAGTACACCTCTGGCTCTGTCCGTTCCTATTAGGCCCAAAATCTCGATTTCCTGATCACGAAACATAGCTGCAATCGATCACAGTGAATTAAGGAGAGAGACAATTAGCACGTACATTAAGTCGAGATAAAGACCATCGTAACGGCAAGGTAAACCGATAAGAAGATGATACAACGCATACGATAAGACGATGGGCGTCAGTGATCGTCCTCAGGGTCGCACAGAATTTGTAGGTCGCTCCGAGTGCTCCAGTACTGGAGAACTGGAGATCCGTGTACTTGCTACCGGAAAGCCATCGACCTGGTCTGTAGAGGACAGCAAGCGACCTGGATGAATGTATTGAGGAAGTTGGTTGATCACTTACTACCCGACGTTGATTTACTTTCCTGGGAGTACCTTCGCCGCACTGACCCATCCTGACACTGACCGCTACATCACCGTCAGTCAACAAAACAAGTTGTGCGCTCCGTAGAAGGTCGCATGACTGAGATGCTGAGACCGATCAAAACATATTGTTGTTGTTGATGAGAAAAACTAGCCCTGTCCACCAAGTATCGAGCGGCGATGAGCGGCGAGCTGCCGGGAGATGTTTTTCGTGATCAATTTGCACGTGGATCGGGCGCCTGTCTCGGGTCTACAACATCGCAAAAGGTGTACTGCCTTCGCACGTGTCCATGGCTCACCCAGACAACGGCGTCTCGCGCGAGGGCTTAATTATCACATACATTAGGCAAATCGTTCGACCGGGCTCGGGTTCGACGTATTTGCATAACCTATGCCACGTCGCAAAAGTGCGATTCTGAGGGATGATCGCACACCCCACAGTGTCACAGTGCTGCCAGCTGCAATCGGGTGATTTAACCACACAGATTTCTAAAAATACTACGCACCCGAAGGCAGCTCGCGGCGTTCTCAGAAATTCGCAAACCGCGCGTACTTTGCGAGAAGTCGCGGATTTAAGACGCACAATCAAAACTTTCGTTTGGGTAGACCCCAAACCAGATGCTGCTTCCCAAGAGTTGCCGAACTACGGAGGCAGATCGGTTCCAATAAATACCGCGCAACAAGTTAATGATCCTCGGTACTCGGTGGGTAACCACTTCCTACTGGTTCGATTGCTACCGCTCTTTTTTCTCTCGCCCCGGACATAGGAAGAGTCCTCTTCAATTGTGGCCAATGAGTTGTGGATGGCGTGAAAAAATCTTCTATTGGCGTCGCGCATGATTTGCGCAAACCGGGACCAACCGATTCTGAATGGAGCTTGGGCTTTTTTGTCGCATGTGGGCCCGTCGGTTCTGCCGGCCTTTCACGTCCATCGGTCTAAGGATGGCGTAGTGACGTCAATTGGTCCAGACCGTAATTGGCGGTCACAGCGATCAGAGCTGTGCGGGCACTTCCTGATGACTTGACTGACTGTCAGGAGAAAGAGCGAGTTCCAGCGAATCAGAACCGAAGTCCGATGCGCAAATTGTTCCTAATTGAGAACACGAGGGTGCCCGTGTAGCGAGTGCCAGCCATCGATCGATTCGCCCAGCTTGGTGGCTATTCTTGGGGCTACTTTTGATTCAACTGGTTAGCTCTACGCTTTTGGAACCTAGCTTAGGTCAGTGCCCAGCTGGCTCCAGATATGACAGCTGTCCAACGGTGCTGTGGCTGCCCTTGATAATCGGGCACGCCCAGCAAAAAGGGCGAGCCTCTGCGCGAAGAATTGCAAAAGTCCCAAGCTCCCAATAGACCAATGACCGACGCGCATCTTGATCGGACATCTTCAATTCCAACCTTAATTGGCCTTAATTGAATTAATTTCCATTGCTGTGCTTGTTGGTGTCATCAGCTCAATCTGAAGATCTCACGCTGACAGTAGCGGCCTTGACCCCTTAGACACGGCCGCAGAGCCAACCGCCAATTGACCAAACCAAACCGTTCTGTAGCAGAGTGAAGACTGAGACCGTGCCGGGCCTTTTACGATCGTTAACCCTTGGCACAGAAAATCAGCAACGCAGCCGTTTGATTACGAACGGAGGTATTCAAAACAAAACCCGCCAAAAAGAGAGCGCATTCCACTGGCCCCAAAAGAAACGTTGAGCGACGGTTGAGCCTCGGATGAGTCGATTGCATTATCGCTCCGCTTGTGCTCGCCTCGTAATTGATGGACTTCGCGGACGGCGGCCTAACACGTGGCCCGCGTCGTACGAGGAGACGAGCCCCCGTGCAGTGCCGCGATTGGTCGGTTCCGTATCGTACGATACGCACGCTTTACGCTAGGCCACACACACACCCAAACCTGCACCTTCACTTTAAATGCGCGAGAGAAAAAAAACTCACGTAGTAAGGTCAGTTGGCAGTTGGCTAAGGCTGCGCGTCTGATCCGCGATCATGCGGAGCGCAAAGCGAAGTGAGGGAGACCGGGAGAGAAAGGGAGAGAGAGAGAACGGCGGAGCAGTGGGAAAGGGTTTTTAATTAAACGTGCACGCCACTGCGCTTCTCGATCCGGTTTCGGTTTCTTGTTTTTCTTTCCTCAATTGACGTTCCGATCGCATCTCACGATCGTCGCATCGTCCGTGAAGCGTGAGCGTTGCGCGCCGCAAGCGTTTTGTTGCGCGACGTCATCGGACGGCCGTTATCGCATTCTTTGGATTATCCGGCGGGGTAAACCGGTTTCGACAATCGGCATTTCGAGGGAACCGGTCCGGATTATCGGACTTCCCGCGCTGCCTAATCCCACACTAAGTCAAGCGGTCGATTAAGGAACGGAAGTGGCTTATCTGGTGGACTCGTACGAACCACGACGGCACTTCAGACGGTGGACACATTCAGACAGCGCAGAGACATTGTTGTGACACTGGGCCGCGCTCATAACTAGAGCGCGCCGAATGCAAACATTGAACCGAGCAAGCAGATCGAGTCCGTAGACACGCGAGTACGAGGGAAAAACCTATTTTTAAAATGGCGGGAAACAACTGCGGTTGAGGTCCTGCTCCACACGGTACCAGCTCTCCCCGGCACTCCGACGGTGCCGATCTGTGGTGTGACATGCTGCTCACGCTGGGCATTACGTATTACGTGGACCGGATTGTTTTTATTTTTCGCCAACCACAAAAAACGTCCCCAACATAAGTATGCGGTTTCCCGTTTGCCATTTTCTTTCCTTTTTCGCACTTTTGCGTCGTGCGGAAGGGTCCAAAGATCCTCTCGTGCGCCGGGTTGACCGTTTGGACTCTGATTTGCGTCACACGTTTCGAGTTGGTCTGGGTTTTTTTACTGTCTCTCTCTTTCTGTCCTTGCTGTTATTTTCTACGCATCCCATTGTTTGCTTGTTGCTTGTTGTTGCATTGTACAACTTTTTTGGTTTTTTTCTGCGCCTCATCAATTGCTTCAATCAGTCGCAAAAAACTGTGGTGCTGCTTCACGTCAATAAAGGCGACAAATGATGCGAAATCGACTGCTGGTGGCACGTGCAGGATAATTAAAATGCAAGGACTATTTATAAAGTTGCATTCGCGGTCGGTCGGTCGGTCGCAACAGTAAGCGCGGCAATCGGGGAGGAAAAGTGCTAGCAGAAGACGACAAGTTTGATTGGTGCTTATTTTTAAGTGCGCCCACGGACACGAAACCAGGGCTTCCGGTGCTAGGCTAATCACATCGCCTGCAGGTAGCGCAATCTTTGTATAAAATCTGTGTGGTCAACCCGTTAATCAGTGAGCTTACGGTGGTTTAATCTTTCTCATTGTACCGGTGTACGACAGCGTTTGACTAATTATCGGTGACGTTTTCGTAGGCATTTTGTCAAAATGTCAAATTAAGTCATGTGATAGGTAAGGAAAAGAGAAGGCGACTGGGGTATGTGTTTGGAGCGTCGAACTTAACTCGTGGAAGTCTGGTAAAACGCTTAACAATCAGATCTCTTTGCATGTGTGGCGTTTCCCCTATGCTGCTATTTTGTGAAATAAAAACAGCACTGGCTTTTGCAGGATGACCAGCTATCGCTATACCACTATCGCTATACCGTATGCCGACACATAAATAATAACACTCTATTGCAACTCTTTTCCCTGATGCTCTTAAAGCTATGCAATCGTGTGAGTCCTTCAATGCTTTCCGTTCAGCCTAGCAAATAATTCAGCCACCGTGCGTACTATAAAGACGTGGTTCCAAACTGACAACACGGAGGGACGTTTCCACAACCGAACCGTGAACTCCTGCAGTCAGCCTAAAGCGTTGCTGGCCAGCGAATATCGCCGTGTAATTCCGATAATCCTCATAATGCTGGCGATTTAGCATTCCGCCGTGCGTCAATAATGGGACCCACGGAACAGGTGCTTCAGATAATGGCTTTTACGCGTAACGTTCTTCCAATCTGTTTCTGCTCCAGTGCTTCCCGTTGCCCGCCCCCGGCTAGAGATGGCCGACCGCCGAACGAGTCGGGAAACCGTCGGATCGGTCGGTCGGGTGGGTGCATTTCATTTCCATCTCAACGCCCAAGACCAGCATACGGAGCACGGAACTTTCAACGGCACAACAATGCCGGCCCGTTCGGACTGGTTCGTGTTGCTAATGAGTGTTAGATTGAAATGACTACAAATTAATCGCATTCTTGAAATGTTTGACGCGCTTCGGAGAAGGATCCAACCACCGGCGATGCGGTTGCGCTTGTCTCGCACTCGGGCCATAATTTGCGACAATCGATGCGAGTGCTAGAGCGCCACGGATCGGTTAAGCACATTTGACGAATAACAAGGGCCCGAAGTCTCGATGGAGGCGCATGGTTAGCGAAGCAAATGGAGGCGCCCGGTTTAAACACCAGGCGTCTCCATCATGCATCTCTTAGGTTAGTTTTATAGTATGGCGCAATGCATATTTTGTTACTAAAAATAGAGAACGAGAAGAAAATACTTAAATGATTGTTGATGATTCATGTGTCGCTTGAGTTATGATAGTATAAGCGTTTTTAAGTTTTTCTTTATTCGTCACTAATTTGTTCGTATGAATCTCAAATCCGACGAAGAAAAATGCTCAACTGACTATATTACAGTATTACGAGCAAGGTAAAACTGAAAGGATTGACAGTTACAAAAAATATTAAGATCCTTGCTGACCAACCCCATAGCAGGATCACAAAAACAAGAAAGGCGAGAGGGCTTAAAAAAAGCGCGAAGCCGCCTTCTAACGGGCTAATAATTAAACAATCCCCCTGAACGGGAGTGGGAACACGGCGAAGCCTCGCTGCGCCCCTCCCGGTGCTGCTCATTTCATTTCCTATTATTATCCGCAGCGCAATCCCGCCTAAACCCCACGTGTGGGGCGGGCTCGTTTCACGCCACTGTGCGCTGTGGTGCCCATGGCCGTGCAGTTTTGGGAACCGAAACAAGTGTTTGGTCGAACACAGAGCCATAGAGAGAGAGCGAGAGAAAGCTAAAAGAATCCTCCATGGTGTGACAGCGGGCAACAAAAAACGTCACGGCTCTTGCGTGAGAGTCCAAGCCCAAGAAGCGCATTCGTTGCAATTTGCCCCACAACAAATCCGCCTTGTTTCGCCCGCCCTAGGACACCGCGGCACTGCAACCGACCGTTTGCCAGCTCCCGTTCGCATGATGGGGCAAATTAATAATTTATGCATTAAGTTTACATCCTGCACCTGCAGCTGCAGCCCGAGCAAAGGTGTGGTGCTAGTCGCTTCAGGCAAAGGATAATCCGCGACGGTCCCGGTTCGTAGGTGCCGGGGACATTTACATCCGCGCCGGAGAGGCCACATGTGTTTCCGGTTTGTGGCCCGTCTTCGTCCCGGTCTGAGGGCTGTGGTTGAGATTTCGCCCACACCGTTGACATGCGGTGGAAAGTTGTGGACTCTCCGTACTCTCGGTGCGCTCGGTTCGTTGGCGGCCCACATAAGCCCCTGGCCTTCGCTGCTTGAGTTGAATAAATCTTTTATTTGCCTCGTGCCTCGGTGCCCGGACCCCGGGTTCATAAATCTTTCGGCGCTGTTAATTTTTTATTTGCTTTAAGCGAGCCGACAACGGGCTGATAATGGCAATCGTCGGCAATTTATGAATTATGATTCCATTCTGGGTGTTCTGTTTTCGAAAATTTCATTTTCAAGATAGCCAATCAATTATGTCTCCTTTTGCGATGTGTTTTCCGTGCATTCGATGCTTCATTTATGTACTGATCGTTCGCATTTTATTTTGTTTCGCTTAATTATCGGGAACATCCCCTTATCCATTGCCGTCACCACAGCCCGACCCTCTAATGCCGAATGTATTTTGAATTGCACATTAATTTTAAATGGTAATGCATAATTAATCAATGCGCTGCGAGTGTGGAAATATGCGCACGAAACTTGCCGAGCCGAGATTTGTTATTATTTTTTTAAAAGAGCACTCTCACGAGCACCCTTCGTAATGGGCTGCTTACAGCGTTACCGCTGGCCGTTTTGTGCCGTGGCCAACTTTCACTAAAAACCCACAACTAAACCGAAAACCACCGACAGAAAAAAAGGAACAAAAATGTAATCACCTAAACGGAAATGGTTTACGCCAAGGCGAAAACGATTTAGCCCGGCCCGGGCCACTCGGCGCGCTACCCACCGCCGCCGCCACAGGTAACGGTCGGGCCGGCAAACGGCCAATTTGCACCACCTAAATCTTCATCTTCATATCCAGCAAAAAAGGGAAGTAAACGTGAAAACGGCCCACTTCCGGACCACGCCGGACGTTGCCAGGGCGGAAGGGACCCGAACCAAAGTTGTCTAGTTCGTGGTTTCTGATGGGGGCGGGCACAAGAGGAGCACTAAAATGGCAAGGGAAAAAACACCCGCCCGGTGTATGCAAAAAAATAGCTTCCCTACAAAAATCCCCACTTGGTCGCAAAGCCGTAAGAATTAAAAGCGGAAGGATGTGGTAGAAAAGAACGGTAAAAACAAGAACGGCAGAATGGCGGCATTAAAACGATCCAACGGCAAGATCCGCAGGATGTGTTTGAGGCGGGGAACCGGGGCGGACGGTGGCACACACTCCACAACTATTGCTTGGGACCTTTTCCAGTGCACTCGTAGCTGCTGAAGCGCACGAGATGCACGAGTCAATTTGGTAGGCGTCAACGTTTCTTTTTTCCCCGCAGGACCCTAAAAAGGATTATGTCCAGAGAAAGAGATAGAGAGAGAGAGTCCGGCGAACGTGAGCGTGAACAAAAACTGGACCGTTACGCTGTCGGCGATCAGCGTCGGTTGTTTTAAGCCATTTACTAAGAGGAACTTGCGAGAACATTAAGTAGGTGTGAAAAATTCCCCCATCGTGTCATAAATATTTTGCTGTTGCCGGCAGCCGGCAGTCTGATTAAGTCGGGCAATCTACGCTTCAGCATCTCGTTTGGCTAATCTTTTCTACCGTTGCTGTGCCTATAACCCCATTTGGCTGAACTGTGATTCTGAAAACTGCGGAACAGCAAACAGCATCAGATCAGAATCAGATTCAAGTCGTGGTATTGAGTTTTAGGCTGATAGGTTTTCTTATTTAGTTTCCAGCGATCTGTTCTATTCTTATTCTAATTCTATTTACTTAATGTCTCTTTTTTCTACTTATTAATTCTAATCTTTGTTTGTCTCTTGTTTGTAATCTTTGTTTCCCACTTTATTTAATTTAATAATTGAGTTTTCGTTTACTTCGTTCACTTTAGTACCTATCTTATTCTATCTTTTTCTTCTTGTTACTATTGCTTTCTTTGCTTCCGCGATTTATGCTTATTTTCCTTTCCCTTACTTCCCATTATGCTAACCCCTAAATCAGTGCTGATCGACCTGGTAAACCACTTGATTAGCACGCCAAACGCGGTTTGTTGTAATGAAATAAAGTTTGTTGGCGGCCGAGTCACCAGGCAGGTCTGGTGCAGCAAATTGCGCTGCATTACACTGCAGGTCCTGCAGTCGCAAGATATGGCCGAAGTTGTCAGCCGCCCCACCGAAAGGATCCCAAATCCCTCGAAAAGTTGTTGCCCTACCACGGCCAAGAGTGGCGACTACACAAACCCATCACCAGCACGTTCCCACAATTCGGATCACGGGAACCCGTAACATAATCCCACTGTGTGTGTGTCGAGGGGGCTCCTTACACTGTGACCCCAGTACCTTGTCAAAGTTGTCCAAGGTACCAAGGGAAGTCAGAAATCAGGTAGATAGCCGGTAGTTTGCGGTTTGTCTGGTGTCGCGTTCGAACTACTTGAACTCGGCTCGGCTGAAGCGTCCTTCGCCGGCACGAGGAAGAATGCGGCACGTTCGGTCGGTCCCGAGATCAGTAAACGATGTCCTTAAACGGGTGTGCCGCACTGGCTCCAACCGGCAGCCGAGTCGAGAGGTCCTTGCATTTAAATTTATTTAAACATTCAGCGTCGTTTGTTTGCGCTCCTGTTCGATTGCAACCGCAAAGCCGGGCAAGAGGAACACCCCGGGTGGAGCCCGGGTGCCCCGGGTGTGTTTGTCTTTGTGATTCCCACCGACTTCCGGCGAAGGAAGCGTTGTCTGGGGCGCTCCAGATCGGATGAACTTGCGCAAGTTCATTGTTGCGGCGAACTATTAGCCGGGCGAAACGGGCGAATTCGATTCCTTTTCCGGTGTCCAGTTCAATTGATTTAAGTTCTACACTCTTTTGCGAGCCACCAGGACACAGATGGGACACTCCGGGGAGTAGTAGAGTGAATCACTCGGCCGCAAACTTTCTGGTACCGGAGGACTCTGGTACCATGGAAACACTGTTTGATATCGCTGTACTCGCTCGTTGGAGGATTGTAAATATTTGTCCACCTCGTTCTATTGGTCTAGTGCAAGCACCCACGGTCACATGATACCCGTTAGAGAGACACGACGCTGCGGGTTCTCACGCCCGACTGGACACTACTGGGCCCGCTGTAATTGTGCCTTGACGATGATGACGTGATTTGCGATTCAATTCCCTGGAAAGGCTGCGTTGAATATGCAAAATGTTGCAACGCGCGCGTCAAGTGCATGTTTTAATGAGCGAACTCGAGACAAAGAGAGCGCGACGGAGGCGGCACGGAGCGGTAGCTGGGTGGTGTGTATTTGTGGCCGTTCAAAACGCTTGACTGACGCGACCGCTGATTTCTAGTCCATACATTGTTCGGCGATCGATCGCTTCCCGGCGACCGGGGGTGACAAATTAAAGGTAAAATCAAACGAATTGGGGGTTCGAGCGGTGGTTTCTATGACGCAAAGTGCGAGGAAATTCGTTTGCATAGCAGCACCGCTTATGTTGGCCACACCGTCACGGTTGCCACCTCGACACCTAATAACCTAATGGTGACGTCGGTTGGCCATTTCGTTTTTTTTTTTCGATGGGCCGTTAATAACGAGCGTTAAGCTTAAAAAGTGGGACAAATGATTGTATCGCCGTATCGCGGTGGGTGTCCGCGTTGGTTGTAATAATAAACCAAGCGGAAAGTGCAAACATCGGGACAGTGAAGCGACCCCTAAGTAACATAGTGCAACATAGATTTGATAGATGACCTTTAGTTTGCCGCGTGACCGGAGCTTCACGGGTGCTACAGCTATTCGGGATTATTTCTAGCCCGAGATCGGATTACTTTAAACGGTGTAATGTTTCACTGTTAATAACTTGGGGCTAATTATGATTCAATCGTTGTGATTGGAAATGTAGCACTTCCGGCACTTTTGTGCGTTATTCAGTAAATGATTTAGTTGAAAAAAAAAATTTATTCCGAGCTAAGATTAAATTTTATTAAAGCGATTGCCAATTTATAATCCTTCAATTTAAATTTGACTTGAAAATAACTATAACGCAAAAATCTGGTCTCTGTTACTTTCGGGCGGGTAATCCTGCGATAAAAATGCCCAATAACAATATCTTGTTCTAATATATCGTCCAAAAAATTATTATTGGCTGAGCAGCGAAAGCTGCTGCGACACAATAGCTTTGAAGCCACAAAAGTCGCGCTCGTTTAATTAATAGGTTTTTTATTGCATAAAACCCAACATACCCAGCATATGAGTGGTGTTTGATGTTGCTGATAGTGCGGTTTACTCTTATGCTGAGCGATCACCTACCGATGTTCAAAGCAAATAATGACATTATGGCAGTGATTGAAAACCACGTCCATCGACTATTGCACCATTAATCTGCTTATAAGCTAGCTATAGGAAACCATAATTGAAACGCTGAACGTCGCAGGTAGCAAGTCGAGGCTCTATGAAGGTTGTCCCGAATGCGATCGGCCCGTCAAATCCGCCGTACGTGCCAATAAACGATAGGCTTAACCGAAACCGATTCTGTGGCTTCGTTGCACCGGTCAGATCCTTCGAATGCCTCTGGAGAGCTGCTGACACACACACACGGGTTGTTGGCGAAGGTTATTGGCCGGTTCTTATTTGGGGCCATATTGCATATTAAATTTGCGCATCATTTTAATTTTGGCTCCACTGCACAGCTCACACTAACGGAAAACAAGAAACCGACCTGACGGACCCACCCAGCGACAGTGGCCCCATAATTGAGCACAGCGGCACCCCTGAAGCGTCCTGGCGTGTTGGGGTCCCATTTGCCAAGTCGTCGCATTTGGGCGCACTGGCGCGCTCGCGTACCCGTGTGTGTGTGTGTGCAGGAGACAGGTTATCATCCCGGTTTTACGGCCGGATATTCGACAACTTCCAACTTCCCGTGGAGTGCTGCATCCGCTTCATTCGTGCTGAATATTCATTAATAATGCCTGCAACTCTCGACCGGGCGACCATCATATCGGGTTGCAGTGGTGCCAGTGCCACGTCGACACCGGCCCTTACTCTGGTGGAAATGGCGTAAACGTGTACGAGAGTGAAGTGAAAACGCAAAAAAACAACCCGCCTGACCAATGCACCCGAACACACCCGAATGGACCAGCGCGGGCAAACGGGGTGAACGGAGAAACGCGCTGTGCATGCATTGGGCATTGTTGCGAAAATTTAAATAAATGATGGCAGCAACATGCTTAAACCCCGCAGCAGCAGCGACCCGGCGGGCGAGCTGTGGATCTGCGGATCTTGTGATCGCGCAAAAAAGAAAACGCCCGAAACCTCTTCTGTCCAGCGCCAAAGGGGCTCCTGAGGTGAGGAGCGCCAAAAAAAGGCACCTTGCTGGAGGTGAAATATAATTTACTCCCATTCGGTTCGGTCCGGTCTGAGCCGACTCCCCGGACTGCAGAGTTTGGGAGCGAATAGCTCCGAACCCGAAACTCCTTGCTTGCTGGTGTGTAACGGAAGACCGCAAAAAATGCAATAAATTAACACCTTGGGTGAATCCCCGCCAAAGGAGCTATGGAGGCTAAAATGCAAACAGGGCGCAAGATATTTTGTGGGGGTTCGTTTTCTTTTTCGGGGTTCAATTATTTGGGTAACCTACCTGACTGATCGGGTCTGGATGATTTGCATAAACTCAGCCCATAGCCCTCGTGAATTTCAAAGGGTTCCCAAACAAAGTGATTCTAATGAGACAATACCGTTAAAAAAATTAACGTCTTTGCGCTGTGGGATAGCGTGCAACAAATTTAATGTAAACAGTTCAAATTGTTTATGAGATATAATTTCTGTCTCGAGAGATAAGCAAATGCAATTTTATCAATGGATGCATTTATTATTCGTTTTAATGAGCGTCCCTGCATATTGTTCGTCAAGAAATTGAAACAAAGTTCCATGAATATTTACAAGTTTCTTGGAAGTTAATAGCAATATTGTACGCAGCTGACATTTGACCGCGTTTTCCATGTTTGATCTTAATGATTCCTGGAATTCCTGATTCCCGACAATTGACAGGGTTCGGCAGAATAATTCTGTCGTATAAAACACACAACTGATGGAAACTGTTGTTATGATGATTTAGTTGTATTCGACCAACTTTTCTCTCGATTTTGGTCCGCGCATGGTTGAAAAAAATGTGTTGTCTTTTTCGGCCATTGATTTTGCTGGTTTTTGGATTCACATCGCTTCCTTTTTGTTTAGTCCGAACTTTAGCTTCACGCTCTTCAACTAGACCATTTCCGACGGCTGGAAACCAACTTCCAAATTGTTTTCCACTTAAAAGCTCTTGTTGACGGCAAATTCGATAAAAATGCTTGCAAAGTTCCCATCGACGGACGGTGTTGCCTAAGCCGTTTCTAATGGTGGAATATGACTTCAAGTTGCCAAATCAAAGGCTCAAATTCTCGGATGTTCGTCGGATCAAGTAAATAAAATCATTTTGTCACATTAAAAATTTCACAAAGTTGAAACCTTTCTCTATGTTCAACACTCTTTCTCAATTAAATCTTCAGAAACTGATCATTTTACCACATCGTTTAACAAATACCTATATCCTATAAAAAACTGCTTCTTTTGCGGCCCACAAAAATGGCTAAAATCAAAAGCTTCACACACACTCCATAGAAACGATCCGGTTCCGTGACGGAGACGGCTCACCCCGTTGAAGTGGAAATTGTTGGAAGATTATCATGGAGATCGGACGAGCGATAATGACGGAGTTTGGACAGTTGCCAAGTTGCGGCAAAAATTATTCAAAGATGGCGCGCGAACGAAGATACGAACAAACTGATTACACGTAAACTATACGCCAACTTCATGCCAAAAGCATCAATAAGTCGTGGAGGAGCAGCTCTACTCTGACAGCCGGAGCAGCGCGCGGTCGGTTGCACCCAGAACCGGGAATTACCGCGGATGCAGTGTAAAGCGAAAAAAACAGACAGCAACCCAACGATAACTTATCCTTCTGCCAGTGCCGATCCCCGTACGGTGCGGTACGATCATTTAATGGTGCAAATTTTGTTGTAGTAAAACGTTGGGCAAAAGTTTTGCGAAAACGCTGCGCTGGACAGCAGATCGGCCACCGTCGGGGGCGGTGATGAAACTTTTCCGCTCCTCGTCCGCCCACTCTCGTCTTGGACGACGTGGAAAGGGGCACAAAAAACTCGATTCAAATCATGGTCAAGAGTGCACCGGCACGGGAAAGAAACATAGTTTGTTAGTCCGGTTTTCTTGCTGGCGTCGGGTTGGTGATGCTCTCAGCTTGGTCCTTGGCGCCTTGGACACGCTGTTCGCGTTCCGGCCCGACACTTTCTTTGATAAACCCTTCTAAATGAATTTTTAATTTGAAAAACTTCCCATCACTGACCACGGCCGATTTGTGGGCCGCGGCAGGCACACCAGAGGGGCGCAGGCGGCGGCGGGTGTGCGCTTCGCGGACAGGCAGCAAGGAGGGTGATTTGAATGAGTTGCAGCCCTCGGTCGGAAGGCGCGCGGGAAATTCTTTCGATGAATTTACACTTGAAACGCTATTTTTTGACGTGCATTTTAATTGGTTCGTTCGGGACGACTCTTTCAATTTCTAATTTTCTTCGTTTCTTCTTCGTTGCCTCGTTTTTCCATTGCTCTGCTGCTTCTTCTGGCGCCGCCAACCAACCGACGACGACCACCGCATGGTTGCTGTGGGAATTTGCAGTGAATCTTGCCCGGATACGAGCGGAAAACTGTGGCCAGGAAGAGCTGGCCAAGTGTGCCCGTCCATTTCAGGTGATACAATCGTCCACGGATCTGTCCATCGCGACCAAAAAGGAGGACCTTGATAAAATATGCCCGTAAGTTGGTTTTTTACGCTCATTTACACTCTGTCCACCGAAACCGTGTCCCCGAATGGTGTCTTCTTTAAGCAAACTAATGTAATTAAAAATGGGTCCAGTTATTTGCACGTGCCAGAAAGAATAGTGCAACGACTAATCTGCCTAAAGGTTCTGCCATCACTCTGAAGCACGGTGAAAAAAGGTCTTTACTTACATTGTTTCCATTTTTTTGTGCTAAGCTTGTGAGTTTTAATTTAATGGTTTAGTAGTCAATGGTTTACAAATCTGAAGAAGAAATTGAACTGAAAAATCACTTAATCAATCCATCCCATTTTGTGAAGTAAAAGCCTCCCGCAACTCATCGGCTGAGTATTCAAATTACTAACTTGCCCATTTGTTACCGTCTATTGTCGTCCTTCAGATTGAGAGAGTATCCTAATTTTTCGCTCCGTTTTTTATGCAGTGATCTAAATAACGGGCTGCAGTGCATCCGTAGTTACACACGCCGTTGCATGACCCTCGAGCAGCGTAACCGCTTCAACAAGCTGTACAACGGCACGCACCAATTCGTTCGTGACCTTTGCCGGGAGGGCGAGTATCAGAGCGAGTTCCTCTCGCACGCACCCTGTCTGCAGCTGGTCAAGCCAGACTACGAGGTTTGTGGCCGCCGGTACCACCACACGGTCACTGCCATCACGCAGCAGTCGCAGCAACAGTCGGCGGAGCACTATCAGCACCATCACGACCACGAACACCACCAGCTGCAGGAGTCAAGTGGACACCAACACGAACGGCGCCACCGGAGAAATCATCGAACCGCCAGCCGGACGGACGAGGACGACGTGCGGACCGTTTGCTGCTCCTTCTTGGAGTACCTCGATTGCTCGGAGGCCGCAGCACGGAACACCTGCGGCCGGGATACGGCCCAGTTCACCCGGGGCTTCCTGGACAAAATGTCCTCCACGTTAATAAAGGTAGGCATGTCGCTTGGCTTTGAATCTCTTCGGCAATAACACCGTCTGCTTACCGTTGAACTAGATGTACTGCGAGGACTACTACAAGTCGAACAAATGTCCATCGGTCTACTCGTCATCGGCCAGCACTCAACTGCACAGCGTAGCGTTATTGCTCATCCCCACGCTTCTCAGCACCGTCAGCAGCTGGACGTCTTCCTGGTGGACGTTACGGTCCGATGCATTGCTGAGGTTACGATAATTCGGTCCACCGCCCAGTGCACCGGCCAATGCAATCCTACAGTAGCCTCTGAGGCCGGTAGTCTCCGCAGCGCGTTCGGGCAGTTTCTAGATTAGAGATCAAGCAATTCGCGAGACCACCTAAGCCTCCAGCGGTTTGAGTGGCCAAACGCCAAAGTACAGTGCGCCCATCTCCCGGGAGAGGGGTGTCAGTTAGTAGCGAATGACAAATTAACTTTAAGTTTCTAACCGCCAACCCTTCTCACGGCCTCGATTGGACTGGCGGTTGGCGCAAATTGAACTCAATCCCTCGTCGCTCGCCGTCGTCGGCGTCGTCGTCGAATGGCGAAAAATAGTATTCCATCAACTGATCATCAACGCATCATTTAGTCGCGATCTTGGCTGTGCTACGATCGCTACGCTAGTGGCCAAGGGGCCCAATTAAGGTTAATTTATTTATTGGAAACTCTTTCAGTAGAGAGTGTGTAAGACCGGCTAGGGCAGCGCAGGGGCCGACGACGGCCGACGCTAAGCTTGCATAGCAAATATTATACGTTAATCGTCCTGCCGTCGACGTTAACCTTCAGCTAGATGCAGCGCGCTGAGAGAACTATAAACGATAAAATGTAGATATTAGCTCTAACATAATTACTCTACGAACCAAGACAGAAGCTAGCTGAAGAAAGCAGACGAGAACAGACTAATCAACTAGGAAGAACATAAAAAAGGCCTGACACAGGCCTACAGAAAGTAACAATCCATACTACGGAAAGATAATACGTTGTTAGACAGCAACAATCGATAGGTAATGTTAAGGATAATGCCGTGAATTAGTGAATATAGAAAAACTCAATAAAACATTAACCTTCAATGAACAGAATCTTATTTACTGTGTTACTTGTGACTCTATTTAACTCTATTCCGAAGAACACACACACCCACACAGTTTCGAGTTTTGAACCCTTTTAGTTTCTCACTCCTTGATCGCATGTAAAGTGTAGGCAAAGTTGTTGAACGGCACCCAGGTCCACTCGTTTTCCCAGAACTTCAAATAGTACGCACGGCGCTCGACCGTGCGACAATTGTAGCCCTCAAGCATGGCCTCTGCGTCTTCCTGGCTGATGAACTTGCTGTAATCGTGGGTTCCCCTCGGCAGAAGCCTCATAACGCGCTCGAGAATCACAACGGCCAGCAGCCAGCCCCACCACTGCTTACTCCAGGTCGTGATGAACACTGAACCGCCGGATTTCAGCACGGAAGCAATGTCTTTCAGCAGTTCGCTCTTGTCCACGACATGTTCGATCGTTTCCGACAGCACCACCACGTCGTACTTGGCGGAGTTGTCCCCGGCCGCATGTTGCTCCATCGATTCCACGAGAAAATGGCAGCGGTCCTTGAGTTCCGGCTGAGTTTCAGCGTGAGCTTTGGCTACCTCAATCAGATGCTCCGCGGGATCGATACCGACAACGGTTGCGTGCAACTTGGCGAGGGCTTCCGTGTAGATGCCACCGGCGCAACCAACATCCAGTATTTTCAGCCCTTCCAGCGCATCCGTCTTGAAGCGCTGTTTACGATCCATTTTTCCCGCACTGATGAGTCCTTCCACGACCAGCGGGACGCTGCAACACACGAAACAGACCCCAGTACTGGTTACCACGCCATGGCCGAAGGACATTTCACTGCCACTTACCGTAAATCGTTTAATTTGTGGAGCAGCATCATTGGTCCATCCAGGTTCCACCAGCGGCTGGCAAGCTGATCGAACGTTGCGACTTCGTCTGCCACTGTTCCACGCATCGAAAGGCCATCTACCAGGCTTAGAAATGCGACCGACAGCGCTCGGAAGCATTTGATCGCCATCGCTTGTAGAAAAGACCAACAAAGCTCGCAGATGACTGCTAGTTTCGAATCCATGACACGGTCCGATGGATTACGTCGTTCAGTTACGTTCGCTCACTAGGACTAGAAGGTCCTAATGGTGGCACACAACTGCTGTAGAAGCAGACGATCCGAACGGGTTTAAAAGTAGTTTCAACAAACCTTGAAAAGACCATAAAACGAGCCGCAGCAGTTCACGCAACTTGGGGCATAGCGTCTACCGTGCGAAAAAGGGTTCCATAAATGCAAACTTGAATCAATCGTATTCACGACGATCGCCTACAAACACGATCGATGCTAAATAATAAATTACAATATAAATGCATCATAAACACGCTTCGAATGGGTTACTTATCAGACAGTTTATTTAGCATTACATTCGGCACGATCCTCGGTTTAATCTTCCCACTCATCCAGTTTCAAATCCTGCACGATGTCCACTTGGTCCGTATCGTCGTCTCTCTCCAAAGGATACTCCACATTCGCTGTCGCCAATTTGTTTTGCTTCTTTTTCGAGGTTGTTCCATTGAGCTTCGACTTGCCCTTGCCAGCCACCTTGTCTTCCGCCGGATCATCCGCTTCACTGTCATCATCTTCCACCTCCATTTCGGACTCATCGTCACTGTCACCAGCTTCTTCGTCCCGCTTACCGAAGCCCAACTCGTCGTCCTCATCATCCTCGTCGTCGGACGGGAACAGCGTGACTGGGCCGTCCGCCCGCTTCGTCGTCCTCTTTTCGGGCCGCTTGACCGTCGGCAGCTTGTAGTCGCTGATCTTCTCCGAGTCGGTCGCCTGTCGCCGTTTCTCCGATTCGGCCACCTTCGCCACCGTCGCGTGGAACCGTGCCAGCGGGGTGCCCTCGGCGCGCACCATCTCTTCCCACGCCCGTATCCGCTCGGTGTCCTTGAGCGGAAGGTTCATCTGCTTGCGCCGCTTCTCCATGAACTCGTAGTTCTCCATCAGTTTGTCGCTCAGCTGCTTGATCTTGCGTGCGTACTTGTACTGCTTGGTGGTTTTGGCGTACTGGCGCAGCAGTAGTATGCTGGGCAGCACGATCTCCGGGTACGCCACCGACGCAGACTCGTTCGCCGCAAACTCCAGCACCAGTTCGTAGATCTGATCGAGCACCGCGTCCTTGTACGCGTTCTCCTGGATGTTGGCGGGCGAGAAGCGCAACAGGCAGGCCAAGTTGACCGGGCGCATCGACAGCTTCTTGTGTTGCTGGTTGAAGGTGTTCGACTTCAGCACCTCCACCAGGAATGGCAGCACCGGAATGAAGGTGCGCGTTTTTGCGCTCAGCTGCGTCAGCATACGGCAACAGTGAAAGCGCAGCGGGAAGTACTGCGCGGAAGGGATCAGTTTGATCACTCCGATCGTGATCGAGACGTACGGGTAGACGAGCGGTTCGAGGGTGTCACCGTGAGCGTGGGCAGCGCCCAGCACGTCGCCCCAAAGCTTGAGCGAGTTGATGTACTGCCAGTTGTAGATGTACCGGTAGCTGTCCTTTTTCTGCAGAATCACGGCGTTGCGCAGGTGGATCGCCAACTGGCGGATGTACAGAAACATGTGCTGATACGAGAGATTAAAGTTCAGCAGAAACATTTCCGTCAGCGAGCGGCGCATAAAGTTGATGTTCGGCAGCGTGTTCGGTGACACGAACTTGCTGTTCTTCACGTAAACCAGATACATGGCCTTCAGCACGTTACTCAGGTACCGCGACTGTTGTGCGTGCGTTATCTTCAGGATACACAGGAACGCGAGCACCCGAACCGTTTCCTCTTCGGCCGTGCCCCAGATGCCGATCAAGCGCTTCAGGATCGGCTTGGTGATGTGCTGGTAGCACACGAGGATCGACGAGAACTGGTGCAAATGCTTCAGCAACACCGTGGTAATGTGCGCAGAGGACACATTCTCGAGCAGATTGGTCAGATCGATCAGATACGCCCGCAGACAGCCGCGTACCTTGGTGAACCGCTTGTCACGCTTCAAGTCCTTAAACTGCCGGCTCTCGCTCACCCGCAGATAGCTCTTAATGGCCGGCCCCAGGTAAAGCACGCACGTTTGCACGATCGCATTGAACATGCCCGATCCATCGACTCGAAAGGGCGGGATTGTGGTCTTCTCGCCCGTCACCGTGTAGATCGCTGAGTTGAACGCCTTGCAGATGTTTCTGATCGGCTCCACCTGCTTCACCGGCAGCGTGGTCAGATCCGTGGTCCACGCTTTCAGCATCTTGAAATTGAGCTTCTTGCCCGGCGTCAGTTCCTCTCCGCTGCTTTTGCTCCGTTTTCCCTTAACGCCTTCCTCATCATCCTCTCCATCATCATCACTGCCATCATCATCATCACTGCCATCATCGTCGTCGTCAGGCTCAAAGTCGCTTTCGTCACTGGCCACCTCCAATTTGCTCGGTAGTTTGTGGACATTGTCCTCCTCATCTTCCAGTTCGTCTTCCGCCTCCTCCTCATCGTCGTCGTCAGTGCCGCTAAACTCCATCTCTCCGTCGTCGGCCATTTTACCAAACTTCAGCAGCTTTTCGTCGTTCTTTTTCAAAAACGCGTACAGCTCGGGGTCAGTTTGCCGGAGTTTCGCGAGCGCTGTTTTGTGATCTTTCTCCACTTGCGCCATACCGTTGCCTTCGTCGACGTCCGACCCATCGTCACTGTCTTCCGGCTCCATCTCCACGGCTTTGCGTTTTGGCTTCGGAACCAATTCCTTTTTCTGCTTTCTCTCCTTCGGTTCGGATTTTGGCGCCTCACCCGTTCCATTAGATTTCTGTTTGGGTTTGCTTTTCTTACCCTCTGCCGTAGTCGGTTCCGGAATGGCAACTTTTAGTTTCTTCCGCTTCTCGCCAACCTTAGATTTCACTGCTTTGCCGACCACCGTCTGTTGCTTTTTGGTTTCAACCTTCTCTTTTGTCACCTTCTTTTTCACTTTTTCGATGCCGTTCGCTTTGAGCTTGGTTTTTGGCTTGCAGTCCGGCTCTTCGTCGGCAACATCGGCATCCATGTTGTCGAAGAAGTTATCCAGCGACATGCTCTGGAAATCCTGCTTTTTCTTTGACTGTTTTACCTTCATTTTAGTGGTTCTAGTGAAGCAAACAACGGTGAAGGACAACAACACACGAACGCTTTACGGTTTAATTAAGGGATTTGATCAGGACCTCAGAACCGGCCGGCCCGATTTTGCACGTGTTTTGCGATTGGCTTTCGATGTTGTGACAGCTTCGAAGAGCCGTCAATTGGCAGTGTTGCCAAAAAAGCTGCCCTCGAGAACAACGAACTCTTAGTAGAGAATTAAATTTAAATAATATCTAATAGCACCATTCGACTCAGCGCATCAAAATACATCTAGAAAACGTAATAACCTCATCAGTCCGTTCTGCGATAAAACTGAGATAGATATGTAGTCTACGACGGAGTGAATGAATGGACTGAATCACGAGCCAGAATACAGCGCAAGCCGTCGGAGCAGCGATAAGGATATCCGACATGTGTGCTTTCCAGCATCCTGCGTACGATACAACGGCAGGGTACACAAGTATCCCGCCAATTGCCAAGGGATGGATAGATACGCTTTGCCAGACGAACTTGTATCGCTTTCGGATTTATTTGAATCATTCATGCGTTTTCTTGGCTTCTCGAGTTTGCTGTATTTTAACCCGGGGTTTCGATATATCACTTACCAAGCACGTTGCCTGCCCAGCTCCGGTGCTCTGTCTCAGTCCAACCATTCACTGATGTACGTGCAAAGCTTGGGTGTAACTTCTCCGCAGTCGGAGCAATTTTTTATCACCGGACAGATACCGCACGGTATCTGCACCAAACCGGGCGGTTCAAGCGGCGCCTCGATCGCACGGTAGAGAAACTTTCCATCGACCTGTGCAATCCGCTCGGCTTTCCCGTCGTACACCACCGTCTTGAGAATTGTTTCAAGGTCGTCCTCGTCGAGACTTATCTTGCTAATGCCGAGATCGGAGATAAACCGGTGAACGTCCGCCACGGAACACTCCGAGAGCTTCTGCACCGCTAGTGGGCCATCGGTAGACGTACGCGCTGAATCGCGCTTCATGCGCAGAAACCGAAGACACTGTTGGTTGAGCACATCGACGAACTCGGCCTCAAAGTCCTGATCCTGATACCAGGCACCGCCGGTGATGGATCGATCCGGTTCCAGGTTGTATAGCATGTACACTTTCTTTTTGCTTGCCTAAAACGATAACCGCGAGCTGTTTGGTCAGGTCACGACATGGGCCAGGGTTCACACTCGAGACTCACATTAACAGATTTCACCGCTTTTATCAACTTTTTGTTCTCCAACTGTTTCAGCACCTTCGTCAGCTGCGTCATGACCAAGTTCGATTTCACGCGAATATCCCGTATCCAGATGCCCTTGTTGCCACCCTCTTCCACGATATTGTAAATGACCCGTTCCTCATTGTCGATGTCCTTCGGAGCGTTCGACTTCTTGCCCGGATCCTTCAGGCGGTAGACCAGCGTGTTGCCTCGCTTCAGTATCTCCAGCACACCATCCACGAGCAGCTTGTTTACTGCCTGCAACCGTTCTTCCACCGCAACGGATTGCAGCGCTTCCGAAAGGTCATCGTTGGTAATGCCTTCCGGTTTATCTCTCACTAGCGCAATTATTTGAAAACCAACAGTGGCGATTTCGTCCATTGCCGGCAATATTTTGTGTTATGTTTTGGTCGCGCGCGTTTGACGTTTCACGGTTAATACGGCCATTGTTTACGTTTTAATCGAAATCGAAAGCCGGTCTCATTTGTTCTTGCTGAATTGTTGGAAATAAAGCCCATTAAACCACAAAAATGTTACCACAGCGGGGCTTCACATTGTTTAGAGTCACAGTTTCGAACGTATGGTAAGAAAAACGCGAATGCTTTCTCCATTGGACCAATGTTCTAGCGTGACGCAATCTATTGCTTTCAGCATAACTCGACCGCTTTCCTCTACTGCAGAAACCATACGAACACAGTACAGCAACGTAGATCAGCAGGAGGTGGAAAACCTTTCAAAACAGTCCAGCGAATGGTGGGACCCATGTGGTCCGATCCGGGGATTACACGCGATGAATGCGCTCCGAGTTCCGCTAATCCGGGACGGGCTGATCGCCACCGGGATCGTCGGTAAAGAGAGAATAAGCAAACCAAAGGTGCTGGAGAACGTCAACATCCTTGAGGTGGGCTGTGGAGGGGGAATTTTGAGCGAAGCGCTAGCCAGACTTCATGCCAAAGTTGTGGGCATTGATCCGAGCGAAAAGCTGATTTCGGTTGCCTGCGAACATGCTAAAGCCAGCGCAGTGTTGAGCCCAGACCGCATCCAGTATCACGTGGAAACGATAGAGCAGCATGCTTCGAAAAATCCAGAACGGTACGATGCAGTCGTTGCGTCGGAAGTGCTTGAACACGTTAGCGACAAAGTGCTGTTCATTGAGCAGTGTGTCGGTGCTTTGAAGCCCGGAGGATCCCTCTTCATTACGACGATAAACAAGACAGCGCCATCGTGGTTGGGAGCGATCGTAGCTGCGGAATATTTACTTCATTTGGTCCCTGAGGGCACCCATGATTGGGATAAATTTGTGTCCCCGGGTGACCTGCAGAGGATACTATCATGCTACAATTGCAACACCATTGTGGAGCATGGCATGTTCTACCAGTTCTGGGCGAACCAGTGGTGCTGGACAGGAAACACCGATATTAACTACGCCATTCAAGCAGTGAAGCTGGCAGAAACTTAACCATCCCAACATGATTTTGTAAGTCAGACCGAGCTAAGAGATCTTTGCCAATAAATATTTGTTGAGTGTTGTACATTTATTTCGAACGTTTTACGTTTAACGGTAACGGATGCTGCAGTCGCTTCCGGTTGCTGTCGTACTTCTTGTGCACCGATTTCATTACACTCGAGTAAAACTGGGCCATTTCCGCATCAGGTACATCCTTTTGCATTTTGCTATTCTTGATTGCCTCGGCACGCTCACGTTGCGCTGATTCTGCGCCGCTCTCTTGCTCTAGTATTCGCTCGATTTCCGGATTCATTCCGCCAAAACTGATCCGCCCTTCGATTAGATCCTCACATGGTACGTAGCTAGTTTCAATCACATATTTGCACGCTTCGTTCAACATTTTATCCGTTATTTCACTAGCATACAGCGCACTAGAGCGAAAGCAAAAGGGTATTTTAGTTTTCGATAGTCCTGTGCCCGTACTTACATCGTACTTACCGGCCTTTTGCATTGTCTGCTTCTCTGTCAAACTTTTCTTTCGTGCGGGACATGAATTTCATTTGCAAAATTGCTTTTGAAAGCTGCACTTTATTCGTTTTGTTCGACATTTTGCAACTAATTTGCGCTGGGCAATTTCTAGTTTCACCAAACCAGCATGGATATTTTGATGCTCATTCCAAACAAAACAAACAAGCTTTTGACAATTCAACTCACTTGTGAGAAGAACCGGTTCAGTTGGTCGGTGAACCGGTTCAGATTGTAAGGATAATAAATTTTTGATACGTACTTTTGCGTAAATCCTTTGCACTCTACACTTGTACGTTTACAAGAATATGTAAATGTGATTACTTTACTCGTCTACACTTTTAATCATTACGTATAAATTAGTTCAGCTTATGAATTTTAATTTGAACCGGTTGAACCGGTCAGTGTAACGGTCGTTGAAGCAGCTGTCAGCATAAGCAAAACAACAATCTGTCTCGGAAGAGCGAAAGTTATCGTCCAAATTATCGTCTGAAGGAATTTCATCTGGATTCCTATGCAGCGACCACTTATCGGATGCTAGTGCCGTTTCCGGTACTGCCGTGTTGCATGTGCAGTTGTTTTGTGTTGTTAAATCGTCGATAGTGTTAGCCGTGCGCTATGTTTGGCTTCAAGAAACCAGCGCCACCGAAGCGCGAACGAAAGCGCGATCCTTCAGAGGTAGGCTCGCCAGCGAAAGTGGCAGCTGTGGCTCTGTATTAGTCATCATCTACGTTTCTTTGTACTTTGTACCATTTTGCAGTTAGGATTATTTGGTTTATCGGACGACGTGAGTGGGCTCGGAACGGATGCAAACGACGGAAGTGATGACGATGACGACGCCCTGGAGGCCGAACTGGCTGCCATTACCGCGAGCATCGGTGGAGCTCGAAAGCCAAAGCCGGCACTGAAAGCAAAAGGAATTGTGGCCCCACAAGAGCTTGACGCTATGGTGGCTGCGAGTTTGCGTGATATTGGCAGCGATGACGAGGGCTCCGATGATGGGGACGATGATTCTGAGCTACTCAACGAGCTATCCACCATCACTGGCGGTGTGTCGCTTGATGTCGACGACGAGGATTCCGCCTCCGGCGAAGCACCCGCGGGCAAAAGTGGAATCGGTGAGCTGGTGTCGCTTATTAAATCGCGTATCAGCATGTACACTCAGGCGGAGGAAGGGGCCAAGAAAGCGGGTGATTCCGGCAAGGCACGGCGGTTCAATCGAGGATTGAAGACGCTCAAGGATCAGCTTCGATTGGCCGAAGCGGGCAAACATGTGGCCGAAAGTGACATTCCGCCAGAGGTTAGCGTACCGAAAGCGAGCTCCGGCCCCGTCCGTCCTGCACCACCGCCTCCTGTTGCGCCTGCGATAGCACAACCGGAACCGATGGACACAGCTGAAGCCGGCCCTTCAGACTCTCCCCCTCCGGTGCCCGTCCGGCGCCAAGCGAAACCGCCGCCGATACCTGCACCGATACTGGAAACTTCTTCCACTCCGGAGAACCCCAAGTTGCTTCTTCTCAATGAACGGAAACTGCAATACAAACAAGCGGCACTGACGGCCAAAAAAACAGGCGATAATGTTAAGGCACTGGCGTACGTGAAGGTGCTGAAACAGTTCGACGTGGTAATTCAAGCACTGGCGAACGGCGAAGAAGTGGATCTAAGCCGAATGCCACCGCCACCGGAAGCAGTGGAAACATCGATAGCCGCAACAAGCCCACCAACGGTGCCTTCCGGAAGCACGGCGAAACAGGAAGAAAAATTGCAGCAAGAAGCAGAAGTGCCTTCTCCATCAGTTCCTGTAGCGACCGTCGAACAGCCGGCGGAACAGGAAGAAGCCGACGACGATAGCGAGGAAAACCTTATCCAGGCCAACAGCGTGCTGGAAGCACTCGAGCAGCGGTTGGAGAAGTATAAGTCCGTCGAGCAGGCCGCAAAAGATGAGGGCAACAGTTCGAAAGCGCGTCGGATGGGACGTATTGTGAAGCAGTACCAAGATGCGCTAAAGCTACACAAGGCCGGCAAACCGATTCCGATCGATGAGCTACCGACGCCACCGGGATACGGGCCCATTCCGGTGGATGGTCCTCCGAAACCACCGGTGGCGGCGGCCCAGAGGGTAGCTCCAGCACCTCCTCCAAAACCGCGGGTACTACCGGTTGCGGCACCGGCGGAATCGTCCCCCGGAACGAGCAAAGCATCTCCGAAACCGGCCACTACCCTGTACGATAAACAGTTAACGGTGCTGTTCGAGCGGCAACAGGAGTACCGTCAGGCGGCGGTGGACGCAAAAAAAGCGGGAGAGTTGGACGAGGCGAAGGAATTTTTGCGCGTCTTCAAGGGACTGGAAAAGATGGCGGAAATAGCCCGGGCCGGTGGGCGGGTTGATCTGAGCACGATTCCGATTTCACCCGGCAAACGAAACGCGCTCGAGGCATCGTTTACCATCGTCAACACGGAGGACTGCGATCAGCCGGAGACACCCGAGCAAGACGTGGACGGTGAGACACGGATCCGGCTCGAGGAGCAGCTGTCGAAGCAGCTGATCTTGTGTCGCAATACACGGGACCACCATCGGGCCATCGGGGACATTGCGGGGATGAACAAGTTCGAAAATCTCGCCCTCAACGTGCAGAAGGATCTGGACCTCGTACGGTTGGGGCACCGGCGGGGTCTGCCGTTACCCAAGTTTCACTACGAAAAGCTGCAGTTTAACGTGGTGAAGTGTAACACGGATCTGTCCGACAATGAGATTGAGATCAGTGTGGTGCGTGGCATCAATTACAATGTGCCCAACCCGAAGGAAGTAGATACTTATGTCAAATTTGAGTTCCCGTATCCGCAGGTATGTTTATATATATTGTTTCAACTACGCACAACGCCTCTTTAAGTATTTTACTTTATCTATTATCGTAGATATTTTTGTAACTTTGTAACAATTCAAGACAGTTTGCATTATATTGTTAATGTCAAAAATAACTGTACATTTGTAGAAAATTGCAACCATCTCTAAAACACATAGCACAGGATAGTGTTGTTGTTGACCGTTTAACGCAAACCTTTTTTACAGGAGGACCCCCTGAAGGGTAGAACGAACCTGGTGAGGGACACCCACAGCCCGGAGTATAACTATACGCAGACGATCGAGATACAGCGCAGTCAGCGGAACTGCCAGCGAATATTTAAACGCCATGCACTGAAGTGTGAAGTCTATTCTAAAGGGTAAGAGCCGCCGGGTTTTGTTGTTTCCCCCGGTGGGAGTGCCTTCACCGTAGTACCCCGAGTCCCCCGATTCCCTGCCGTATCTAACATACGTAGATCATTCCGTCCCCAAAACGCTTCCCCTTTCTTGCGGTAGGATTAGAGGGCGCATAAAGGCTTCCCACGTTTTCCCATCCCATTGTCCTCCGTCGGAGCAAATGCATGACTATTACAAAAAAGCGAATGTTTCCGTTTTTGTTTTCCTCTATTGCTGTAGTCGTAGTCGTAGGATCCCCGTTTTTTCCCACAGTTCCTATTCAACTAGCTTCGAGCGTTTCGCTGCGAAGCGCTATTGTCATTTTGCGGAAGCTTTTTTCATTTTTTCTTCTCTCCTAACCCACTTTTGACCGTTTGACCACATGCGCTCGGCGCTCGCTCGTGTAACTTTCCCGTAACGCGCTGCGTGCCCATGAACGCGTATGCATGTGTGTTCGTTCCATATAGCTGCTGCTGCCACGGTGCATCAAATGGACTTTTCTCCTGTTTCAGTGGCTTCCTCCGCGCGGACGTGCTGATTGGTACGGTGACGATCAAGCTGCAGCCGTTGGAGACACAGATCGAAATTCACGATTCATTTCCGGTGAGTAAACCCCGAGCGGCAGTTTATGTCCCACATTTCGCCCCGATTGTTACCCGTTTGTCCTTTGCTCTCGGTTCCGCCGCAGCTCATGGACGGACGACGCACCGTCGGTGGGAAGCTGGAGGTCAAAGTGCGTGTCCGTAATCCCATCCTTACCAAGCAAATCGAGCAGATTAACGAACGGTGGGTGGTGTTCGATTCGTAGACACTCATTTCCGCTCACCGTTCTCGCCCACTTCCGCCCTGGGGACGTTGGGGAAGGCAATGACGACGACGGCGGCGGCGGCGGCATAGTGAAGTGCGTTCGTTACGGAAAATGCAAGCTCACGAACGCGAACGGCAATCGTGGCTGAATAAATTAAATAACACACACACACACACGGGCCTCCGTCCCCGGTGGTCGCGTGGCGTGTGAGGCGCCGTGTTTGGGCTGAACGACTCGATGTTAGAATGTGATATTTCCAAAACCGTTTCCCTGTGTCGCGTCCGATCGAGCGCCTTAACGGGGCACGTCACGGTGCGGTGCCCGGAAGTGCTTCTATCGGAAGCGAAGGTCGCATGTATAGGAACAATGGCGACACAATCATGAAGGATCAGGTAATTGCAGTAATGCGTTAGGCGCTTTTGAGTTGGTGTATTTTTTTGCTCTTTCTTAACATATCGCCGCAAAATTCAAACACGTAGTCGGGAACCACAATGTTCTGAAAATGCTAAAGACAGTGAATGCAACACACGCTTAATGTTGATCTAGTTTCGTAGACTGTACGTCCTAAAAAAAGGCTTCAAGGAAGGAATCGTCAATATCAAGTCAAAAAAGGACAAAGACGAAGTATCTCAGTGCACGACGATACGGTGTACGACAGTGAGAGAGTGAGTCGTACAACAAACAATACTGTGAAACCAATGGCGTAGATAATAAATAAAAAAGGAATCTTTTAAAATGAATGTTCAAAGTGCTGAGTAAATGATGTTCTTTAACTGTGGTTTGTTTATCCGAAAATGCTTTTGTTACTAACACAAATGGTAAGCAAATTTCAACCTGCCAAAACAGTGTAACTATAAATACAGATACAAATTAATGTTCGTATAACTCACCAACCACAAAACGGAATGAAATGGGTCGTTCCTTGAAATCTCGGCGAACTTCTCGGTGCTGTGACAAAACCAAGCAGAAGTAAATAACATCTCTTGTTTATTTTTTGCTTCAACGTACAAACAATTCAACAAAATATTTACAATTCCATAACGCGAAAACGAAAAAAATCAATCAGGAAGGGAACCGAAGCAGCACAACGAT
This sequence comes from Anopheles cruzii, assembly GCF_943734635.1. NCBI lineage: Eukaryota > Metazoa > Arthropoda > Insecta > Diptera > Culicidae > Anopheles > Anopheles cruzii. Next base: position 19,552,776 of record NC_069144.1, read on the forward strand.
ACGGGACATACGGCACTCGGCGTACGACATAGATAAATCACGGGACTAAGTTACATAAGGCGTAACGAGAAACGCACAAGAAAACATGCAAATGTGTGTCTTTCGGCAATGGTTGTTGGAACGGGTCCTTGGCCTGGTTTAAATTGCCCGCTGGATTATTTTTCGGATTACAATAGCCCGCCAAATTGCTCGCAACAAACGGATATCGTATTACTCCCGAACGTCAGCTGCGAGCGGTTCTCATGCTGGGTCGCACTATTCACATCCGGGAAGCGTCGCACTGCACGGTGATGCTTTAAAACAGTCGTTCACATTTCCAGTTCATTTCTGCTAAATTACCAATCCCCGAGAAGGTGTGCCCTTTCTGCTTTGGTGCATTAAGCATCTGGCAGCGGCCGACACACTCGTAGGATTCCTGGTTTCGTAATCTGGTAATTCTCATCATTCTCGACGCTGCCTCATCCTCCAGATTCCAGTCCCAGCTGAATGGCGGACTTAGCGCCAACCGGACGAAATGTTGAGACACATTCCGAACGTCAGGACGGTGAGGATGCAGACGAGCACGACGAAGCACAGGTAGTGGGCGCGGACGGGCATCCGGAACAATTTGGCCGCCATCTTCAGCGACGAAGCGTACAGCAGGACCGTGTTCAGATCCTCAGACGACGTGTTGCGGTGCACGAACGGGCGGATGCTTATCAGATGGCCACAGGATTGCGTTTGGCGGCAGGTGACAGTTAAGCTGGCGGCCTGCAAATGGACGAGAGAAATAATGGACGGTGAAAGAAGGTGAAAAAATATACACCAAATCCCGCGCCATGCCACAACCGGATGGAATGCTCACCGGCCCGAGATTTGGGCCCGAGGGTTTGATTGAAAGGTCTTCTATTACTTGTCGGATGTTCGAGCGTCAATCTGGGATCAATGTTGTTTAGTAACCCGCCGGCCACAAAGCTCTTGGGGCATCTGAGGCATCTGGAGGCTTGATAGACTAATCAGATTTCGAAAAAACTACAACAAAGCTCAATTGCCTCGCTTGATTTAGTTTCCGCCATCAATTGAAAGTCTTCAACCAAGGGATGAATAATCAATGCATTTGCATTTGAAGTCCTGACACTGAATTCGAAGGGGGGCTGCCAATTGATTGATGATTGGGCCTGCCCGGCCATTCCAAAAATCCATCACATGCCACAAAATTCAACCACATTCGTCTGCGAGAGAAAAAGTTGGCATAACTTGGCCAACATAACCTTTCACATTCATTGCAATGTTTGTAGTACTTCCTGGATCAAATTGTCACGCGGTGTGTCTACATTGTGTCAACTTTTCTACAATTGCGTTACTGCATTGGCACAGGCTTCGACACAGCAGCGCACTGAACCCCACACTGAAGTGAGTGTAATTTAATTCAATAGAATAGGTGCGGCCGCTGCCAGAGGAATAATGTATCCCGTTGATTATTTTAGCCTCATTCCGGAATGTCAACCCGCCATGCAGCGTGTATTAGCACTGCTCAAAGTTTTAGAACTTGCCCCGCACCGGAACCCCGTGCCGCGCTCGACATTTAATTATCCCATAACGAGGAACTCTCAAACCCAGAGACGGCTCACCCGTGGGGCCACCTGGGCTAAAATGTGCCCAAAAATCCTGGCTGGCCTGCAGTCTATTCTCCTGACGCGCACGGGTTTGAACGGAGTCGCGCGAGTGCTCATGAAAGCCGACCCCTAAAGCCGGATACAGGTCGTTGCGTTGCACGCGTTGGGCCTCCGGGCTTACCACTCATCGAAAATGGTTTCGTTTAATTGGCTATTAATTAGTCAGCACCCAGGGCAGGGATGGAGCCATTCAGTACCGCGCAGTAGTAGTTCTTTGAACGCGCGTGGATCGCGTCGCGGAATGTTTCCTGGCCTTGGATGCTGCACAGCGCCTCGGTCGGTGCTGTGCCTCCTTCACCGGTGCCAGTACGCATCAGGCGCCCATTATGCGTGCTAATGCGTGCCTATTAAACGTCCGTTAATTGACATGCAGCGCGCCATTTTGAAAAGCGCACTTTCGTTCGGTTTTAGGAAGGTTGCAGATTATGCAGATTTAATTCGTGGCCGTTTTCGGGTTGCATCATTGTTAGGGATATGGGCTCTGGCTTTGGGGTGTTCTTCTGATGGATTACCCTGTTTGGATGGCATGTTTTGGGCAAATTGAAAGCCCAGCCCAGCCGTGCCAGGGAGCCGAGTGTGGTGAATGGAATTATACCCGGTCGCTCGCCGAATAATCCATTTTATAGTGAGAAAAAATGTAGCACCTGCCCCCAGTTTGCCCCAGGAACCCATCAAACCGTCCAGCTACAGCATTGACGGGGCGATTAAGAACGTTGCCAATACTAGATGCGCTCAAAGGGATGTCAAATGAAGCATGTATTGCACGATAACATACACGGAGCATTGAATTCCGCACGGAATCCTAATGAATTTGAACATGAAAGCGGCAGTGTTTTCTAAATTAATTCGCTAAAGGCCGGCAGGTGGCCGTTTTGGATATTTTAAATCCCTACATTATAAACCTCTCCAACAATCAGGTCTACCAGGTAGTAATAGCCAGAAATTTTCGAAGGAGCTCCTTTCCGGAGCTCGTCGTATCGTGTAGGATCAACGAAAGCCGATTTACAGCACAAAAATGTAATCAAATTTTTGGCTCGGCTTGTCTTGCTCTGGTGACCCCTGGTATCGGGCGTTAGGTTGGCACACTGGTGATTTCCTTCGTTCGAGGTTCAATCATTCAGAGTGCTCCTTCAAGTTTAAGCTTAGGTGTCTTTTTTTCTTGCTTTCCAATTTTTTTTATTGAATTGTTTGTTTCGAAAGAGCGCAGAGCTTTGTCTTTGAGGGTTCAAGTACTGTTGGTCTTTACAAACAGGAAGGAGATATTTTTAACATCATCTGCAACTGTTATTTTAGCAACTGATCACTACTTTTGCTCTGACCTAATCGCGGGAAACGCAGTTCTACTCGAAGCGCCCTTGAAAATAGTCTCGAGTCGTTTGTGGTTTCTGATCGATCCGAACCGTGCCCCGTAATTGCACGCATGGAGATTCCGTCGATAAGGACGTCGCTTGTAAAACGCGTCTAGCATTGTACTTTCTCTGGTCTGCGGGCACCCTCGGGCACCGACCAAGAGTTGGAACTTTGCCAGCGACCCTCGGGCCGCACCAGTGGAACACGTTGCCAGTGTGCCGGTGTGCTATTTTTGCACGTCCTCCAAGAACGCAAAAGGCCAGCCACAAATGGTGCTGCCAGTGATCCGATGGATTACACCGCCCGACGGGGATTTACGGGGCGGGAGCGATGGTGGTCTTACGCGGTGGTCAAACGCGCAAACCTCGACCGGGGCTTACCTGAAAGAACGGCAACAGTGCGATGAGCAGCCAGAGCACGATGTTGGTGAGGCTGGCGGTGAATATGTTAATCGGGCACGCCGTCATATCGCGAAACAGATGGACAACGCTCGACACGGCGTAGCTGAGATTCAGCACCGTGAGGCTGGCGACCGGAAGCGAAATCCGCGTGTTCAGGTGGTGTAGCAGCTTCCGGAACTCGCAGATCTCCTGTCACGCGACCGGCACCGGGGTGGGTTTCGATGTTTTTCGTGGTTCGTAGAAATGGAAACGTACAAATGCCACCGGAAATGTAGTTGAAATGAAATGAAAAGGGTAGCAACAGGAAATAGTACCACACAGCTTGAGTTATGCTCCATTTCAATAGAATGTCTTATTATTTACTACCACGTCACCGATGGAAGCCGCTAACGGCGTCGCTAGATTGTCCGGGTTCATTTTAAGCTTATGGGACAGTAAACTCACAGCCACGCGCACGAAGTCGAGAACGAAGCGCGAAGTGGTCGCCGTAGACATGCTCGACGACTCGCCGCTCATGATCGAACCGACGGTGGTCGCAAAGATAGACACAAGGAACGCCGCCACGATCGCTTGCACCTGTACCAACACTATGTGGCCAAGGACCATTCCGCCGCTCGGGTGGCTGGGATCACCACCACCTCCGACCGCATCTCTTCCTGCCGCGTCACCGTCGCCATCGCCATCAGCATTGTCCAGCTGCGCCCGCTTCGCCACTAGGATGCATCCGGCGACCACCCATTTGGCCGTCACCGCGGGCTCCTCCGAGCGCGCCGGTTCTCGCCCGACGGTGGCTGCTCCTTGGCCGCAGTGTACACCGCCTAGCAGTTGTTCAGGGTCAGGCGGTCGGCCGACGTGTTGTCCGGCGCGTCCTTCCCGAGATTCATTAGCGCCAACAGTTCGCCGGAGTGCGAGTACTTGGCCGTGCTCCTCGCCATCCCGCTCGGGGTCAGCAGGAGGTTCGTCGCGATCGACAGCCGCGTCGTGAGGTTGTAGCGCGCGATCTGGTTCACGTACTACAGCCTGTGGAGGTGGTTTCGGTAGTTGCTGTGCGTCGGCACGAACGTGGACGCCTTCGAGAGCGGATAAGGCGCCATCGGCACCTTCTCGCGCTCCGTGTTGGCCGTGTGGCGCCTCTTCGGCACCGATCTCCTCGTCGCTGCTACTGCTGCTACCGGCGGCACTGCAACTTCTGCTTCCGTTGCTGTCTCCATCGTCCTCTTCGCTGCTATGGCTGCTGCACTCAGTTGAGTTGCGATTACGTTTCTTTTCGTAGTGCTCTGCCCATGGGGCAGCTGCACCGGGTACCACCAGTCCAGTGGCTGCTGCGCCTTGACTGTTGTTGCCGTGGCGGTCAGCATCGTCGGGAGCTTTACCTCGATCCCGACTCACGCGCGAATCCTGCACCAGCAGATTGCGCGCACTAGACGCTTGATCGCCGCTCGGTAGCAGCGCGTTGTTCACGAACACGTGGCCTCCGACAACCATGGGTCTGGCCGTCACCGAAAGCTCCTTACCGTTGTTGCCGTGGCGGTCAGCATCGTCGGGAGATTTACCTCGATCCCGACTCACGCGCGAATCCTGCACCAGCAGATTGCGCGCACTAGACGCTTGATCGCCGCTCGGTAGCAGCGCGTTGTTCACGAACACGTGGCCTCCGACAACCATGGGTCTGGCCGTCACCGAAAGCTCCTTACCGTTGTTGCCGTGGCGGTCAGCATCGTCGGGAGATTTACCTCGATCCCGACTCACGCGCGAATCCTGCACCAGCAGATTGCGCGCACTAGACGCTTGATCGCCGCTCGGTAGCAGCGCGTTGTTCACGAACACGTGGCCTCCGACAACCATGGGTCTGGCCGTCACCGAACGCTCCTTACCGTTGTTGCCGTGGCGGTCAGCATCGTCGGGAGATTTACCTCGATCCCGACTCACGCGCGAATCCTGCACCAGCAGATTGCGCGCACTAGACGCTTGATCGCCGCTCGGTAGCAGCGCGTTGTTCACGAACACGTGGCCTCCGACAACCATGGGTCTGGCCGTCACCGAAAGCTCCTTACTGCGCGTCGGGTTGTCATCGGTGAGCAGCAAACTTTCGGCGACATGCACGGTCCCGCACCGCACCTCACCGATACGATCGACGATCAAACGATCCACTTCGATGGTGTCTATCGGTGGTGGTTCCTGCTCGGCAGCACCGTTCTCCGCGTGCCGTTGCTTGTGGGCCGCATTGTTCAGCACCTTCACGTCGAGCCGTTTCATCTGGTCGGCTTGCGACGTCCTGTGCTCCGCGTCATCCACTTCCATGGCAACTGCTGCTACTGGTGCTGCTGCGACTGATTTTCCCATATCGACTGCAGCCGCGGCACGATCGGCTGATTGCTCCTCTGACAAGTCTGGCTTCCTTGCCTCCTTTCCCCGTAAGCTGCCGTTGAGTCTCGTGCGGCTCGTATTTAGGCTGCTATTCTTCGCCGACACACCGAGCGTCGTTGGTTTGTCGTCTCCATTAAACACTGTGATGCCGCCGCTCTTGCGGCCGAATGGCTTCGTTGGCGGCAGGAACTAACACATCCATTCACCTCGCATCGCTTGGTGGTCGTTGCACTCTCGTCCCTTAGCGCGACAGTGTTCTTCTCTTCCAACGCAGGTAGCGGTCCTTCTATCACACGCACGAAATTGTCCCGAACCGTACCACTACGATCAATTCCGATCGGTTTTGAAGGTCTCGTTGGTGCTCGCATTCCGTACACTGCTCCGGGTACCGTTGCTCCACACTCGGCGAGGCCTGTTTGGCTGTGCGTGGAGGGCTTACTTGTGGTCGTGAAGCGATTCCTGTTGGCCATTTTGGTCGGAGGTAAAATTGCCACCGTTCGGCTGGCGACCGCCGTTGGGCGAATGTCGTCCACTTGCACGGCGTAGGGGTCACTGGCACGGCGTTGCGTAACGGTCGCAGACTGCCGACGGCTTGGACCTGCGATCGGCTTCACATTGCCCGTTTGGCGTCCTTTCCGCTCATCCATTGCTGCGATTATATCGTACTTAGGTTCGAGGTAGTATTTGAGGACTGCCTCTCTTCTTCCCATTTATCGTACGCACTCAGCTGGCTCACTCGTGGTGCTTCCCTTCGCACGCTGTAGTCGGTTCGGTACCGTCCGCCACATTTGTCCTGATAACTTTTTGCGTCGGTGTATCTGTCGCTACGCTGCTCCGCTCGATCGTGCCTACGGTGCGATCGGCTTGCTTCGGCCACCCACTCACTCGTCCTAATTGCGCGCATCTTTTCTTCGAAGACGCGCTTCTTCATTTCTGATAACTCTTTTCTCATCTCGTCCTTCATCTCCCATCATCATCGTGCGCGTCAACGTTTCGGCGCGCGCCGCTCTCGCGGCCGCTGACCCTGTCGTAGGGGCCATTGCTTCCCGGTAGCCGGGGACGCATCGCGTCGCCATCGCTCCCGTGCTGGTTTGCGTTGGCGTCATCCTGCCACTGGATGCTGCACCGCGTTGAGCTCGCTCACTCACTTTCACGCACGACGAACGCACTATGGTTTTCCCTTACCGGGATTTTGTTGGTTTCCCCTTGCCGGGGTTTGATTTGTTTCACCTTTGAGTGTTACTAACACTCTCGGAAACAATTTTGCAGTGTTATTGCAATGTCAATATCACAATAATTTTGCAGTGTAATTTTAGCAAACACTCTCGGATATAATTTTGAGTGTTGGTAATAGTCAAACACCGCGACCGTTCCGTATCTTGAAGTCCTTTATTATCGATCACGAAAGAAGCGATCCGAAAGAAGCGACTCAAAATTAGTCCGTCTGGTCCGGCGTTTCGCTTATCACTCCTGGTTCTTTCGTAATGCCAAGAGTGTCCCAGAGAGTGTCGACCGATGATCTCTCTCGCTCGTGAGTCGATCGGTGATCATCTCTCTTGGCTCGTATGCGGGTCTTCAGCTTGTTTGCAGCCTGGCATGCAAGCTAGCTGGCTGGCTGGCGGCTAGCTGGCTCTACCGATATCGGCGGCTGTCACTTTGTTGTTGTGATGTGTTGTGGCGGCTAGCTGGCTCTACCAATAGCCGCGGCTATTGGTAACACCCGGGCCTTATCACAGACGGTATCCGGTCACCGCGTGTCCGCAATGACACTTACGCTGACGGCTGACCGTTACCGCCGTTACCACCGCGACTGACACGCGTTGTCAGTCGCGGTGGGCCCCCGTAGCAGATTTAGCACACGTTTGTGCTAAACCATTGGGGATTGGATCGGTAAATAGTTCAAAGATAGCCGCGACGAATGAAAATAGCTGATAATAGATTGATCGTAGCAAAATTTGATAGAAATAATTCGGAACAGACTAGTTTGATTCATTCAAAAATGTGTTCTTCAAGTTGTGCTACAGGACAAATTACTAAATAAAGCGGTTCGTTTTTTTCCCGAAAAACTCACAATTTTATATAAAATATAAATTAAAGCAAAGTACATTTAATAAGCAAAGAAAACTTGTTCAAAAGATGCCTATTATAACTTACAAAAACTAAACTATTCCAAGCGTAATATCTGAGCGTTATTTTTATAACGTTAGTGAGACGAAAAACAATATTAGCCGAAATTATATTTATCATTGTGATATTAATAGTAACAGTTAACAAATCAGCCATCAATTTTCGCAAATAAAATTCATTACATTTCAGCGTTCAATCACTGCCCTTCCGTGTGCAAAGAATGAGAACGATCGTTACGACACTCGTTCCGTTCCGATGGTGGCCTTCATGGAAAATCGCTCATGGTCGCGTTTTGTAATATCTCTAATCTGTGTCAATCGTCGCTTTAATACCTCCGGGGGCATAGCATTTCCACCATTAGGACAGCGAACAGACAGTACCAAAAACAAAACAACGAAAAAATCAAAAATAGCCAACCATTGACCATAGCATAATTTATGTGCGGTTGAAGCTTTACTCCGTTCGTCCATTAGCATTCCGATGGCCGATTTCGATCGGAGCCGGTATGGCCATCACGGTACGGCCGCAACTGGCCGAGACCGATTTTACCTTCAGTTCTGAGCACATTTCGGTTTCGCATCTTTGGCCAGATTCTTGCTAGCTTCAGCCATGACTACGAGACGAGGCGATCGGCGAACGTTCGCCATCGCCAAATCTCGGTAAGCGAATTCAAAATTAAGACGATAAATTATTCATTCATTTTTTCCGCTTTGTTCCTGCCGGTTGATGGCCGACTGTGAACAAATAGTCCCATCGTTATGTGTCAATTTATGTGCTTGCAGTGGCTTTTGGCAGTCAGACGATTAACCATTTGGCAGCTGCAGCAGATGGCGCCGCGCGAGATCGGAGGCTGCGATCGACGTTCGAAATTCATGGGAAAAGTAATGGATAAACAGATATTTAGGGGTGGCCATTTATTTTTCTTTTGAAAGCAACTGGCTACATGAGTAGGTAACTACCATGTAATACTTTACATTACCTAATAATTTGTATCCAATATGTTAGACATTTGAGAAAAATTATATTAATTCTACATGAAACCAGATACAGTAATTGAAAGATATCTCCCTCAAACTGACACTGATTCGTTGAGCAGAGGCTACATGTACACCAAATTGAAAAACATCCTCGTTCAAAGATGAAGACAGTGAATCCGTTATACACAGAGCGGAAAACGAACCAATCTCAACCAAATGCCGAGCAAGAATGATGGCGTCTTAACTTTTCATTCCCTAATTGGAATGGATCGATATCCGTTAGCCAATCGTCCGATGCAACACATACATTCGCTGCTGCCGGAACGATGAAGATTCCCATGAATCCCTTTTTCTCGGATGTCCCTGAGCGTAACGTAACCGATGGTGAAGATTCTGGGCTATTTTGCTATTTGCTGGCCTTTTTGGAGAGAAACTGTTTATCGCTGCACGTCCAAATAAAGACGGACGATGAAGTTGTGTATCGTTGTAGAATTTTGCGGAAAACAAATTATTTAATTATATTATTAATTATAAGTTCGTTCATCGTTATGATTCAATTTCGGGTTAATTAAAAGCGAAACGATCCCGTTCCCACTTACCTAAGTTCACTCAACAGAGCTTCACTTACCCTCATCCAGTTGAGCGGTTCAATCGTATGAAGAAGCAACTTCTCTTTAAGGGCCTTCAAGTAGCAGCGCAGCAGATAGCATATCAGGCTGTAGCTTACGATTACCACCATTTGAACGAGATCGTGGAAGAATATCGTAACGGTGAGAAACGTTTTCAGCAGCTCGGCAGTGTGTGTCCACCCGAACCGTAGCGGCCAGCGGAAGGAATTGAACCGCGCGTAACCGGCGGCCCCATCGCCCGAGAGCATCGTTACGTAAACGATGGAGGCGCCCAGCCACCCAAGGCCCAGCGCAAAGTACACCCAAAGTGTTACCACCGCGCGCCGAGGGTTATTGCTGAGAATAAATACCTGCGAATGAGACGATACGCATTGTGAATTGAATCGCATTCCCCCGATCGGAATTATTAAATTATTAACTTTAAAGGCCTCTTCCTGAGCTGACACGTGTTGTAATTGAAAAAAAAACCGTTGAAAGAACCGAAAACGGCAAACCCTGCATCGAAATGCGAAACTCATCGCGATGCACTGCGTGGGAACGAGGCTTCTCTTTGTTCGCTTCCGGAGCGCTCAAGCCTTCCGGGGGGGATCAATGCGGAGCCGAGTCAAAGGATGTGAAAATAATTTTGTAAAACATTACGCACCTTGTTCGACATAAGCCTCGAAGCTCGACGATGGCACACAACATTTAAAAAATGGCCGCTGAATGCAGGGAACTTTTTTTTCGTGGCAGTCAAACATGGCACTCGGACATCGACGGTGCTTCGTTAATTATAGCCAACGGTGGAGTTCGAGTTGCACAAAGAGATTCCAGACGGTTGTTTTTTTTGGTCGTTTACTTTCAATCAGCGTATCCTGTTCTGTGCTTCGGAACTCTGGCGACGATTTCCGATCGAACAGTATTAAAAATTCCGTTCCATTCCGACCGTTGTTGAATTCCGACTCTCAGGCAACAGCTAAGGTAGAGGTAATTCAACATTTTTCTAGGGAAAGGTTTTTGTTGGTATGCGAGGTACAGAAGATGTACCCAAGATAATACGCACGTCGGGAGTGATAACGTGGCGATATTAACGACAACAAACTCGGTAATATTCCACTGCACCTGAAACCTGTCAAGGAAAGCTAATTATAAATAAATCCACTGATAAACGAATGCGCTCTCTTTTTTTTGACTAACATATCAACGCCAACATTTTATCTCGAAGTATTCCAATTAACAATTATGTTTGCCATTTTACTCCTTGACGAATGCATGGTCCACTTCTGTCCACAGTTCCAATAAATTATCGCTCAAATTATCGGTACTGTAGTTTACCTTATGGTGCCATTATTAGTGAACATCGTCTGTAATTTAATGGCGGTAAATGGGGATCCATTAAGGAAATTAGACACACGCTGTTTCCAGGAAGCAGATTTGATCCGGCTTTGGTCGGACTGAATTTCGTGCCATTTTCTAATTTACTCGACCGATGGTGCACATTGCCATTCGTATGGTACGTACCCGTTCGACGAGACTCTGCAGCTGTTCGTTGTCGGCGAATCGATAAATGAAGACTGCCAACAGATAGCCGTTCAGGTGCAGCAGGGCCGGAATCAGATAGATGAAGATGGTTTCACCGGAAGCCACCGTTTCGGTTCGATCTGCTTCGAAACTGGTCGCATTAGGAGGTGGTTCCGTTCCTTCCGTTATCCGCGGTGTCCGTGGTGGCCACGACAGCATGGCAATGCTGCTGGTTGTGGTCGACGGAGATGCTGGGTTCAACTCGCCCACCACCGGGAACCCATAGTCACGCCTTGCAGAGGGGTTGAAAACAAAAACCAAACAATTTACAACGGATTTAAAAGCAGCAACGGCTGCAGTGCGATTCGTACGGGTGAATTGTTATTCGTTTTATAAAGTTTGTTTCATTTCAAAGAAATTTATTTCATTGCCTCTGCCCGTTGGCAGTTTGGAGCCTGCATTTTAGTAGGAGCAACTAGCTGTTGGCAGATTGCGCTCGCCAGTGTGGCCTCTGTTTGCCAAATAGAAACGTTGAAGATCACGGTGTTGTGATGAATTCGGCCACGGCACCATAGTGATGATGGTTCTATTTTACTGCGGGTTGACGTATTTCATCACGTCATGATGAATTTCCCGGCCCAGCGGGACAGGACCTTCTATGCGCTTGTTGCGAAATAAAGCTCGTAAAATAAACGCGGTAGCGAAGCAACGCGGTGAGTGCAGTTCCAACAAACTATGGTTTGATTATGGTTTGGGCCGGTGCCAAATTGTTGGTTACTTTTGCAACGTTTCAACCACAAATAAAATGTCTACAAATGGTGGTGGTTTGGTGTAAAGTGAAACTACACACAAGGTAAAAAAAAATTGAGGAACGAAATTGACCGCCATGTGTGTTTGTTTCGTTTTCGATTTTGCAGCAGAATGGCAACACACAATTTACCGTGAAAATCGTTCACTCATTTGTGGTTACCGGACGGCACAAAAAACGCATTTCGACTGTTGCACTAGCTCTGCATCAATTTATTGACCATTTTGAAGAGAGACGCTTGTTTGGTCGTCTCTTGGCACTGCACATAGTGATTGCTTTACGATCAGTTTATAAATTGCGTGATAAATTGATCAGAATTTTCGTTTGAGATTCTTACAGTTATATTTATTTGCAACAAAAACCATGAAATGTGCTTTAATTGTTTTTGATAAGTTTGTGGATTTTTGTTTTAGTTGAAGATCAACCACACGATTTAGATTTCAATATTACTAGACACACCCAGGAAATTTTACAAAACAACGCAACTTATAGCAAATCAGTTGCATAATTTGAATTTATTTATCGTTCATATTGGGCTTTTGCCAGTGTCATTTGACACCTTTCGCAGCTTCCATTCTTGTTGCTGTTTCCAAACATTGCGCGCGACATTTTTATTTGTAAGGACACAGGCTGTTGGATGAAAGGCGTTAAGCCAGAAGACTTTACTGGATGCAAAATAAATGTTGTTTATTTCGATGTTTCAAATTGTCTTACTGCTATGGTTAACTTTCGTGCTAGCAACTCCCGGTCTAGGTTATGTTGTCTAAAATAAGCCACGTAATAAGCAAAGTAATGGCTGGTCTTGTGGAAGTCACAACCACTACCGCTATGGGCATTGAATTTGATTATAAAATAACCTTGACCTGCATAACATTGTTATCGATCGAAGATGTTCGCACGGAGTGTTTCTTTATCAAAATAAATTCACAGTAGTCAAATTACCACAAGTCAGTGGTTGTCGAAATCAGCTAACAGCTACATTTTAAATTTATTCGTCTTTTATAAAAATAGATGTTAAGTTTCTTTTTAAACCCCTTTTCAATTTGTTCAAAAATGTTTTTGAAACAAACCGCAACAAATAAACATTATTAATACGCAACATTGAACAACATGTTGAAAGCCTACATCGTAAACATGTTGAAAGCCTTTAAATAATCGTCATACTTTCCATTTTTATTGTTCTGTAGTCAGCAGTGCCTGTCTGTAGTTCAAAGTTGGTTTAGCTTGTCTCAGTATACGTCATACTTCAGATATGACCCAATTAATGGAACGAGCATCGTGCATTTGCGTCGTGTTGCTCTTGAACTTTGTCTAAATCATTTAGAGCCCACCTTGTCCGAAACGATTTGCTCCCGCTTTTAGCGCATTAGCTACGATGGTGCGATTTGAGCAAATTTTAAAGGGGATTCACGCTGCCCTCCAACACCTTGACCGGACCGGAGACTCCGGACCAAAAAACTCCATAATCATTATCTTGATTGCATTTCATTAGTCTCGCTTGCCACGCGCACCACTACAAAGCGTCCCCGACAGCGACCCAACGGAGTCGCCGGACCGAGTGGATGCAATTTTTGCAAACTAACTGCAAACGATAATGCAGCGTAATCACTTTAAGTCCGAGAAGCGCCCTCAGGCGTTGGCCGAATCGCCGGCCGGGCCAGGGCCGGGTCTGTAACGATCTAAATACTTCAGTGAAATGAGTTGCCCGGTCGCTCGCCAACCATTCTCCGCTCTTCGGGGACGATTTTTCGGGCTGCCGGTGGCCAGTGCCGGTCGAGATCGGGGCATCGGGATTTCACAATCCTGCGCCGAGTTTTCCACCCGGTTGGAAGCCTCGGATTTTGGGTTTTGTTTTCGTACAAAATGAAGGTATACTGCAGCTGCGCAGGTGGAGCCTTTCTCAAGGGGCAGCTCAAGATCCGTGGGCCGTGGCGGTCGGTTCCGCTCGAACCCACTTTAAGGACATTACTTTCGCGATGGAGACGCCCGGTGGCTTGTGGCGCATAAAAACAGAATAAAATCGCAATCAAACGGCGCGCGCCCTAACAGCCCGTCGACTTCGGCGATCGGGGGGTCAATGATTTTTTTGTTGTCCACGCCCCAGTCGATGATGCAAGGCTTGCGGGAAACGCCAATCAATAGGTTGTTAACGGCCGGTGCTTTTAGACGGCCGACCGTGAGCCGACCGAGAAGCCATCACCCAGCAGGGAAGGCGATCGGTCGCTCCCAGGCGATTTGTCTCAATTTTTGCTGACTGACCCCCCGGGGAAGTGGGCTGTTGGGCTGGTGGTCCCTTCGTTGTTGAAAGTTTTGACTTTCTGCCGCACGACATCCGTGCCCGCTAGCAGCAAATTAAGCAGCCACCAATCGACACCGTTTGCTGGACGACGAAAAAATGGGCCATGGGAAAATCCGATACAGACACTGAACGCCACGTTCGTTCGCTGCTCGCTGGGAAAGCTTCGTGACTCTTTCGGAGCACTCGGCAGGTGGTAAGCAGACAACAATTTGCGCGCGGGGAAGATAACAACCGAAACACCAACAAAACGAAAAAGCCCACAATTTAATGATGTTGCTAAAAATGGTGGTTCGGGCAAGATGAGAATCGCGAAAGCAGTAACGGCAGTTCCAGACTAGAAACCATTTCTTACGCGTCGCCGAGCGCACTGTCGATTTAACTTTCCCAGCTGCATCGAGGATGCAGCGAACAATCCGACGTTCCGTCCGTTCCGACGATAAGCTTCGCCAAACGCTCCGATCACTCCGAAACCGTTGGCCAAACTGCTTACTCAACCGGACGAAAGTGATGATTAAAGGTTGGCAAGCGCAAGCGAGTTCCGGTCGCATCATTATTGTTCTTGTTTTTTTATTTCTTCTTCCAAGGATTGCCAACGAGCGCACCGCAAAATGGGGCGATGAGCTGCGGAATCGTCGGATCGCACGAAAGCATATGATGTCCCAGCCGGGGGCCCGGAAACGAATGGCAGGATTAGGGCCACGGTTCGATCGTCCCACTCTCCCAGGACCCACGAGGACTGCTTTCCATGTACACGGCGTCGCCATGTGAACAAAGTGCAGCTTGGCCATAGAGGGGTTTGGCCAGATTCGCTGGATGATGGAATTTTATGCGAAGCCACCCGAAGCCGGCACCACCACCGTCGCCGCCAGTAATCACGGTCATTAGAGGAAATTGAGTTGGAATGGTTCATTATCTAACCCGACGGGGCCAGAGGGTTTTCCCTGTTTTGTGCCATCGTCCCGTGTTTTTCCCGTTTTTTTTTTCTTCGTTTGGTTCGTTTGTTTCAAGCTGGTAACGTCCCGGGAACGTACGGGTCCAAGGCCGAGGGGCCGATAGGGGAAAATAGGGTTGGTTTATGTGTTTTCTCCCCCGGCCACCCTCGGGCCACGGGGCTCTAGTTTCGTGGGTCTGGCGACAGAAGGATTGGCTGAAAAATTGCACTTTTCCATGTCGCGTGCGGCGTGTGAGAGAGCGAAGTGCAAACATTAATCACACAAGCCCCGGACGCATGCCGGCGCGGGATGTTTTATGTGCTCGGCCGGCGCCCGGGCCCGAGTTTATGCTTTTGTAATTTCACAACCCGTCCAGACATTCGGCCCCAAAACTGCGGTGGGAAAACCGGCACAAGAGTCCTGCAAATGGCGCAAAGCTGCGTCAATGTTGCTCGGCGAATCGTGTGCAACGTGGCATTAGCTGCCCCGGAAGCAATCACTAGATTATCGTTTTGAGAACAGCTACTCAAATCGGGCAATCCAAAATGCTTAGAAAAATGATTATCTTTTTTGCGAGGTTTCTGTCATTTGACTCGTTTTTGTCATTCCATACGTGGGTTAATAAGTCCGAAAGATGACACACAAACGGACCAGATAGCTTTCTACGAGAGCTAACCGATCGCGAGTTCGAAACCCGGACACTGATTTTTCTCACTTTCGTAGAGTTTTACAACTTTTACCCTGGACGCTACGCGCCATGGTCAATATTTGCATACGAAAGAGTGTACTATAGTACGATCGTGTAAGTGTAAGTGTTTCGATGTCATACTACCCACACACGGTCCCGACCACAGTGTGCGTGCGGGGGTCAGTCGCTACTATTTTTCATCGGCGTAGCTTTGTGCGTACCGCCATAAATATTTATAATCCCTTTATTATTTTAATAAAGTCCGGATTTCGGAGTCGCACCGTAGTTCCTTATTTTGGCACCCTGGCCGTCCAACCGGACTGCGGATGGACGGAACCGTGCGCGGTACGGGTGAAAACAAATTCTTCCGTCACACATCCACGACGGACATTACACGAAGGGTATTTAAATTTTTCCACCGCCCCAAAAGCCCGGCTACCGCACCGGGGGCCAGGTATTTTCGGGCCAGGGCAGCGTGCGCGTCCCTTTTTTGTTGGCGTTATAAATGATCGTCAAAAAACGTAATCCGCGTCGCGCTCGGTACGCCACGGCCCTCGGATGGATCTGTGTGAGGCAAATGCGCCCCGCAAAAAGGATGACGGGAAATCCGGGGTTTGGTTTGAGAATTTAAAAAATATCATCCACTTAAACCTTCAACTCTTCCCCTGGCTTCCGGTTTTGTTGGTCCTCCCGGGCAGAAGTTATGTTTCTTCGCTTCAGCCCCAAACCAGGTCAACCCAGGAGCCGATCCCAGGCGACATGCGTGCAAGGGCTTCCTTAAGGATAGGTTCAACATACACACACAGAGACGCGGTTCGTTGCCTGTTGCCAACAGCGTCCCCTAGACCGCGGGGTAGCCCTCACGGAGACTGTAATGTATTTTTATGCTCCACTTCCAGACCCGCCACATGCGTTGGATCCTTTCTTCCGGTTTGTGGTTGAGGTCTCTCTCTCTCTCTCGCTCGCTCGTGTGTGGAGATTTTTCCCATTTTCCCAAACACGTTCCAGACTCTGGGCGCTCTAGGATGTGTGCTGATTTGTTTTTCTATCGACGCTGTGGCCACAGCGTTGCCACCGCACCGCGTTTGCCAACTTTGCACGTGTCTGTGTGTGGGCACATGAGCACACGGACAAAACCGGATCATCCATCGCTGGAAATGTCCTGCGGACGAGGGTTGTGCCATTTTTTTTTCACTGTGCCACAGTGAAGTGTCGCTGAAGCTGCTTGAACTGGCTGCACGTCCTGCGTTGGCTGTTTTTTTTATGAGCGTTTATGCAATTGTGTCTTTTTTGTGTGTGTATGTCATCGACACCACACCGGTTTGTCCGGTGGGCAGCATATTTTTCAATACATTACAACCATTAGCGCCTAACAATGGCAGTTTTTTCTGGGTTTTGGATTATGCAACATGAAAACAGCCGGAAGCACATCATTCAATTCGTGCAGCATAATGCACCGTAATTGGTCATTGTGCCGGCACGTTACATGATTATTGTGTGGCCATCGGATTCCCTCTCTCGCTTACACACTCTGTCTAGATTTTCAGTGACTTTTATTACGGTAGCTTTAAAGTTTTTATTCAGGTTTAACCCAAAAAGGCTACTAAGTAGAAAGGTGGTGCTTACCTGAATCCGAACATAAACTGCAGTATGTAGCCGAGCGTGAGCAGAAGCAGGATCAGAACGGTCTGCAGGTGTCCCAACCAGCGTCCCAGGAGCTCCAGATCGGTGGAATTCGGTCGGAGACCGGCCATGGCCAGAATTATGACATACGGACGCAGAAACTGTAATGTAATGAGAAAGAAAACTGAAACAGCAGAGCCGCAGCATATCCTGGCGATTTGCAAATGACATCGTCAGCAAGAAAGGGGTTGCTGACATGCAATCTGATCCGCAACAGACCGACCCCAGAGATGGTCCGTGAGATTAAGGGCATCAAGTTAAAAGATAGCAGCAGGATACAAGAAGTAATTAAATTGCATGCATATGAGCCAACGATGGTGCAACATTGTTGTCAGGCGCCCATAAAGGCTACCTGGCAGAGGGTCACTGCTTCTGAGAAAATACTTTAGGCTCACCACATCAAAGACTGCGCAACCGGGAAGCGGGATCAATTTACACATTCGTTTGGTAGCAGCGTTTTTTTAACCCCCAAATCCGGTTCACCCACAGTGTACATAAATTAAAAGCATCAAAATTAAAAGTCTGGCCCCACTAGAGAATCCATTAAAATATCCGAGCTTGGGTTTTTTTTAATAGTATTACATTGCAGTGACTGCAAATCGGTGAGGCTTCCAGCGAGTCATAAAGAAGCGGAAATCCGCACCACTCGTAAGCCGGTCAGAAAAAAGCTCCAAACTCCCGGCGGAAAGACGGTGAACGAAGCGTGCCCGTGGCTTCCCACGGGGGTTGGTTTATGCGTCGGGCGAAGATTTATCATCGAAATGGTGGCTCCTTCCCGGTGTCGGATGCGCCAAGGATGATGCAAGGAAGTTTGTCGCTCTGCACTGGTGAATGCACGTCTTGCAGCCCGAATGAATGGGAATCCGGTTTTCGCAGGTGCTCGGCTCAGAGGATTTCATTGCAGCCGTTTGATTTGGCTGCACTAACGTAACGCCGGCCGCCGGAAGTCCATTCGTAGTTGTAACACCGATGTCGCCACGAGAACCGCCATCCCCCGAAAAATGACGTATCCTTCGGGGTCGATGGATGGCTCTGAATCTGTGGCGGTGGCATCGAAAACTTTGGCAATTGTGACTGAAAAGTCGTCTGTAGGAGTTTAGCAGTCGCTGAACGGTTCGATGAAGGTTAGACTAATTTCTTAGACTAGGCTGAAGGATCCTTACACTAGTGAAAATCGCTCAAAACATTAGAATAAGGATGCCTCATGTTGGTTTAGATCCACTTGTGGTTTGCTATTATTACTTTCATTTTGTTTCTCGATCTTCACTTACACACACATATTCTTTGGTTATCTTTTGGATCTTAAACATAATTTGTTTTGAGATACGTTAATGAATAATTGCCCTTAACAGTAATGGCATGTTCATATTTTTGTTTACCATAAATTTGGCCTCAGCCTTTGAAAGTTATAACCAAATCGGTTTGTGAACGATTTTCAAAGTGGCATTTACTTTTACGTAACATTCCGATTCCTATTTTCAATGCACTCCCTACAGTGCGTAGTGAAACGGAATCACATTGGGGATCATCTTGCCAGCAGACGAGTGGATCCGTAAATCCTTACGTACGGCCATCACAAATCCTGCCAGCCGGATGGGCCCCACACTCATACATTCTTCATCACTTATAGCGCTACATAAATTACAATTTGCCAACAGCGAACACCGCACACACCGGAAACGATCGTTCGCCGGCTGGTCGAGCGTTTCTAACCAGCAAATAGCTTCGCTTTCAAAAACCACGATCAAGCCGTCGGTGACGGTGGCCCGCCAATTCGGTGGTCTGCCACCGCCGAAAGCATCCTGCAAAGTTATGCTCCGTTATGCTCGGCGGTGGTTGGGTGGTGGTGGGTGGCTCGCGAAACTTCTGACTCGCATCGCGGATGAGTGACGGAAGTTTAAATATAATGTGTCCTGCGAGAAAGTTGCCCGTCGGTGGGGCGAGACGCTTGAGGCGCGGGTCTTGCAGCCACCGGAAGGCACTTCGCGGTGTGTGTAACCGTCGCTGTATTCGTATTTTTTGTTTCCGCTCTTCCCGGCGCACAATTTTACTTGCAACTTTGAGTGTGGTTTTTGGTGTTTACGTGCTAGTGAACCCATCACCGGAAGCTCTACCTCTATGATGGATGACTGCAAATGAAGTCGCTGGCGAAGGCAAGCGGAGGATTATCCGGCATTATTATTTGGCCGGCAAAACCCGGCGAGGCCCCGGCATGCCTTTTTGGCGCTGGCAACTCCGGCGTAATGGCGCAAAAGTTTACGCTACTTTCAACTATGTCACAGGTAGGTGAATGCATCGCAGGGTCAAAAAACCGAACCCCACGCACCGGCGTTTGAAGAGTTAATTTGTCATGGCTTCCGAGTTTCCGAGACACTTGAGCGCTTCACTCCGATAAGCTCGTCCTCGTCGCTAGGAATGATGAATGACGGAATTTGGAAACTAAAGTCAGGATGGATGGCCGCGCGCGGATTGGCTTACCTTACGCTTGCAGTAGCGCAGCGTGACGGACGTTGGTGCCACTTCCGTTATTTCGTCTATCTGTGAAAATGTGTACAGGATGTAAGTTTATGAAAAGTTTGCCTTTGCGGTGTACGATTTATGTAGCTAATTATGGTAATTCATGGCGGTTGGTTGAAGGTTGTTTTGGAATCTGCTTTACACAATCTGACCAAACGATAAACTTAAGTTTTTTGTTGGAGATTTTTGATGCGAAAATTCGGGTAAACTCGCAAAGCCGCAGACCAATCAGAGTGATTAGATGCTTTGGAAAAGTATTTTAAAGCAAAACAATCACGTCAAAAGTACGTCGATAACAGCCGCACTATCCCGGCGCCTTATTTGCTAAAATAATTAAATCTTTTTTGAGAAAACGTTCAAGAATGTGTCTAATGGTAACATAAGCTCGAATAGAGTAATTGATTTGCTTCAGTAAGTGGGAAATACGTTTAAATAATGTACAGCCAGCAGCCGAAAATAATTTCCTGGTTAACCGGTACTGTGGACTAATATTGTCACATATTGGGACATGTCCATAACAATGGAAAGTTCACGAAACAAATTAAACAACATATCTTTAAGATTGCAGCTCCAGCAGGATTTCCATAGTGTTTCGATTGCGGTCATTATGTCGGGTTCCAGGTCGTAATAACAAACATCGAGCAAAAGCAAGAAGATTAAATTGAGCAAGGAGTGTCTGCGACATACGGAAAGTCATGATCTAAGCCACTCGTCTACGAGGCTCAAATGACATTCGGCTAAGTAGAAGGCAGCGCGTCGTATCAAATGCAAACGTACTCAAGGATCAGACGGACGAGAGAACAGTACATAGCTTTTAGACACATGATATCCCGGAACTCAGAACTCATACGGATAATAAAACCTAAGCCACGCTTAACGATGTCCCGATAGTGCACATGAAGTTCGAGTCTCGTATCCAACGTCACACCTAAGCCAAGGATAACGTCAACTATTGAAAATGAAATGACGTTACACTTACTTACTTCAAACAAAGCGATCAATCAATGATTACAGATTAAGGGAATCGGGTAGATTGCACGGATAGACAGAACATATCCGAATGGTAGTTTCGAATAGAAGGGTTACGATTAAATTGGTTAGAAAATCAAATGATTACCACTATTGAACAGATGAGAACAATATAGGAATGAAACGCCTCGGCAATTAACTGCAAGGTGAGATGTGAATGTGTTAATTCGATCGATCGATCCATCGATGCATCATTTTTCACATACATCTGGTTTGGTTCATGAAAGATCCTAAATCGATAAGACAATGTTATTCCTTTACGCTATTTTTTCACTTAACTTCGAGACGAATTCGACGGCTTTTTGATCGATTTCCTTTGACGTTTACCGTCCGATATTCATGCCTTGGATAGTGCATTTCACAGGGCGCTTAGTTTAGACGATCACAAAGTATGTAAATCGGTGCATAACGGTGCACCTTAAACTTTGCCTGACGTGTGTTTTAATACATTGGTAATTGCTGCGTTTTGGGAGCGGAATTTTTTGCTTCTTGTTCCCATACATAATTCAACAATTGACACAAAATGGTACCAAAGACGATCGGCTCAGCTAATTGCAGCGCAACTGCACCCGGGTTGGCAGACTGGTTCAGGCGCCAAACTACTCGACCAAACGCACTTCCAGGTCCAGCCCGACCCAAGACATTTACAGGACATTTATTTTCCATTTGCCACCGCTCACCGCCGTCGACGGCACGTCCGGCCGCGTCGTGTTGAAACACTTGTGCGCAAACGCCATTTGAATAACATTGGCACACGCATAGTTCGGGCTTCTTGTCCAAGTGCTTCTCGCCTCTCCGACCCTCCCGAAGCTCGTTACGACGGCCGGTTTTACAACCGACAAGTGTCGGAACGGGACGTCGGACGAATCCCCGGGCCGGCCGGGCGTTTTTGCATATGCGTTCGACTAACAGCAGAAATCAATTTATATTTAAATTTCCATGGGGGCGAGCCGCACCCAAAACGGAACTGTGGTTCTTTTGCCCTCTCTCTCTCGTTCTTTAAATGTTCCGTAACTCGTACTTTCTGCACGTGAACTCGCCCCGAAAGGTGCCATCAACTGCTGGCCGGTGGCTGGCTGCAATTTTCCACATCCTCTGCGAAGCCGTAGGTCAAACTGGAAAACAAAAGCGCTTAAGGATTTCGAGAACTTATAATTTATTTAAAAACTTTCCACCTTCCATTCCGATCGATTCCCGAGCCCGGCCCGGTCCTTTCGACACGTTGTTTGCGACCTCACTCACTCACGGGGGGCAACTTTGGTTCGGTAGCCTTCTGCCGAAGGAATCGAAATGCGGTTCGGCCTTCCACACCCGGGGGACACTTTGTGGCACTTTCACCAGAGAAATCGAGAAAATATTCCCTGCCCTGCTGCGGGTGCTTGTAAACTCCTTAAGGATTTCCGAGCTGCGAAAGCTCGGCCATCGCGCTCGTCCTGGCGTCGCCAGGCCATTCCGTTTTCACCGCTGCCAATAAGTTTAGCTGATGCATATTCAAATTCAATTTGCGCTGCACCGCACACGGGCCTCGTCCCGCCCTGCCGCCCCCAGTCTCCGAGGGCGATGTGGTCGGAAAATGCATTCTTTTCGAATAAACTTCAAATAAAGCGGACAGCAAATGGACGTCGCGCGTCTTTTGTGGCGCGCGAACCGGTATCGCCGGGCGTCACTCTGCTACGTGACATCTCGGTGCGGGTGTGCCAACACTAATCCGTGTAAAGAGGATTTAAAATGAGCATAAAAACATGAACCTCTTTTTTGAAGGGTAAATTGTGCATGAGCGAGATTGACATTATCTCAACAATGACAGTGGTTCGTTACATCAGGTCCGGGTTGATTTGTTGGACCACAAACTTGTTGGAATGGTGACATTTAAGGTTACTTTTGTGAACATAGGATGACAATGTAAAATTGGCAACTATTAAAATAAACATTAAGAAAAGACAGAACTGGCATAGTTTTTTTTTTAACAATCCCAAGAATTTTACCAATACCAAGACTACCAACATACCAACTTTTCAAACGTATTTACTGTTTTTTAATTGTGTTATGTCCTTGCAAATACTAAACTCTGACATCCAACGACTCTAACTGTATACGAAGGAATAAAACTCAAGTAGTAAGCAAGTAAAAAAATTCTCAAGTTACAAACAAAATTAAGCCTTGAGGTGGTATTAGTAGGGGAGCTTTTTGTAGCATAGCTCGGACGCTGCACAGCTTGAATTCAGTCTGATTAAAAAATTTCAGTGTTTTTTGAAAAGCAACAGTTGGTCTCAATATAGTTGGCAAAACAGCATACATAAAAAACCGATTAATTAATAAAATTGTCAAATTAATCATCAACAAATATGAATAATGACGGTAAAGAAAAACTTGAAGAATGATTTTTTCCTGTCCTTTCGGTAAATACTTCATGATTAATCGCATTATCATTAGCCCTTCTAATGAAGTAAACCAAACCGAAAAATCCTAACCCGTTCCTGATGCGAAGGCGGTGAGTGAATATACCAACAAATAATTGGTTCAATCACTGTCTAGATTTTCAATTTGCTCTAATTGCAATCAATATTCGTTCGCCGATGTGACGGTCATCTGGCGAACAACAGTCCCCTCCGTCCATTCCATTGCAACTGCAACGGCGACAAACGCCTCGATGCCTTAGTCTGGTCAGTTTTCGACGTTTATTTCATGTTCACGCCATTGCACGCCGAAATATTATGCCTCCCAAAAGCGCACAGGGTGCATCCGAACCCGGCTGAAGCTTTCGCGGGCTGAGGCTGACTGTTTCGTCCGTATCGACGGACGCGGTTGACGAAAATCCCATAAATCAATGCCAGAAGTCGGTTTCGCGGCCCGCTGATGCCACGCAAATGGCAAATAGAATGATCGATGGGCCTGGACTGGATTTGGGCTGCAATGGGATTTGGTGTGCATTCCTCGATTCCTGTCTCTGTCCCTGTTTTGTTTCTGTTTCATGCTCCGCTATGCTATGCGCGCTGTGATTGCCATCCAGAACGCGCGGCACCATGCCATTTTTTCGTTACTTTATGTTAACGGAACACGCGGAAGAAAAAATACAAAACCTCGAACCAGTTACTGACGATGATGATGATGATCTATGGTGCAGAGAGATCGAAAATAGGCGCATAATGAAATTGCACTCTGATGGATTGCCGCGGGCGTGGCAGCCCAGCGGAGCCGAGGTACGATGCACCCTTCTGGGGCGAAAAAGGACCAACGAGACAGGTGGGAATTTCGTTACGTGAAGCCCACCCGAGGGTACCCGTATGAGATGTTTTGATTTGTAATGCGATACTTTCGTTATAAATTTGCATTTCAGCTCCTGTCACAGGGTTTGATGTGGTTGCGGCAAAATAGAAAAATGGGCGGATATGAATCCTTTTTATCGCGCCAATTGCGATGCTGAAATTGGAAACCATTTAGTGGAACATGTAAAAGTAATTAACATGTGCTGATAACACTAATTACTGCACATCATTCCCGCAAACATTTGAAGCGAATGTTTTGGCATTAAGAAAGATAAATGTATTCAAGTCAACATGAAATGAAAAACAAAGATTTTATAACTGGTACAAAATGTTCAAAGAGGGTCGGGAAAGCGTTGAAAACGAGGCACGGCCAGGACGAACAGCACTATCAACTGATGAACCTCAACTGGGAATCTCAATAAAATCACTGAATGTATCACAAACTTAGGCCTTAGAAAAGAGAACTTCGACGGAAACTAGTACCGCATCGTTCCGCAACTTCATTTAGCACCGTGTTACTTTTGGCTAGTAAAGAATAAAGACTTTTTGAGTTATACCATATGCAAATGTTATAGGTATGCAAATGCCCATTATTTTTTCCCATAGATCTACATCCATTCGAAACTATTTTTCGGCGTAGTTTTTACTAGATGCTTTACTTGGTACAGTCCTCTCAATATAATATTTGTCAATTCGTAAAAATAAACAAAACTGTTTCTATTTACGCATTTGTTTTCCATTTTTCAACTCCCTTTGTATATTTTGTTCCTTGTGACACTGAACGATACACTGTACGACCAAAAATTGCGTTCCGTTTCAATCTGTGTGATGCATTCCCGAATTTTCGGAGCAACTTTCGTCCGGGGCCCAGGTGCCACTTTCGTCCGTACTTTGGCAAACTAAAGCAATTTTTCCCGTAGTACTTGATCTACTACGGAGCAGCACAGCCCACGGGAGCCCTCCCCCACGCTCGGGTTTCTTTTTCCTTACGTCGGCATTATGATCTACTTAAGTGCGCTCAGCAAACAAGCGAACGACTAACGAGCGTAGCGAATGGACAAAAGTTTATCATCATCATCATCATGATGGTGCTGCTTATGTTGCGCTGTCGAGCAACTGCGAACTGCTGCTCTTGTCTTTGAAATTTGCTGTGTGTACATTAAATATGTTAAGATCTTCAGCGGCCCGAAACCGGAGCGGAACATCAGATAAATCCGAAGCCGTCCTAGTTTTCGCCGTAAGCCCGAAGAAAGTGCAACCGAGATTGCATTATGCTGATTTCTTAGAAACAAGTCCCAAAACTCGGCTGCAGTTTCGGTGCCTAATGCCTTTTTGTATCTCGCTGCAACACAGTGAGGCCGTTCGACACGCTTCATTTGCTAATCAGTTCGGGTTCAGCGAGGGTGCTTTGCAAGCTTGATGCAACGAAATACCAAGTGACAAGCGCCAAATGTTTATATTTGATCGTTCTTGTATTTCATTTCGCTGGACCAAGTACTGAAACGATACGGACCGACCGACCAGAAACAAGATGTTGCTCTTGAGCGAAGCTTATTGTTTGTTTAACATGGCCCCGAACTGAATCGATCGAACTCCAGTTTTGATCAAAACCGAAAGAAAGGATACTTTCTTCTGAAAGAAGTCAAGATGTGGTACTCAAGAAAAGAGGCCCATTTCTTCGGAACTCAGCTTCTTGGCGTAATAAACCCTAACAAGAAACGTACACAGCGCTCGGGGATGAACCCCCCAAAAAAGGAGCCTCAGTAACTTGTCGAGTGTTGTTGTTTCTGATTCCGCTTTTTCTCGATCCCGAGTGGTTGTGCCGGTTGATTAGATGGGAACCTTTGCGGGGAGCGTGTGCCATCCAATCCTGGAGGCTTCCTAATCCTTTCAGCAAAAGAAGGACCCGGACACGGTGGTTGGCACGTAAACGGAAATGGACTGCAAAGTTTCGGCAAACGGGAAGTTTGCTGCTCAAACAACCGACATTCGAACCGACCGGCGGGGGAGCAACATCGAAGCACGACGCAGATAAGCAGGACTTACACTCCTCATCAGAGGCTGGTGCACGCAGAACTCACCTTTGAGGTGACGCAAATCGATTGTACCGGCCGTCTTATCGCTGGTTACACAGTGCAGCAGCAAAAGTAGCGTTTTAAAGCTAGGCAGTTGGGAAATCCAGGACCTTCTGTACCAAGAGGAGTATCGAAAATGGCCAGTTTTGACCAGTTTTTGAGTTGGCCCTGGTTCCAACATCATCATAGTTAGAAAGGGGTTACTGTTGGGGTTTTTTGGGAAACATCATCTGCAGTGGCTGAAGAAACGCTTACTCAGCGTAGCTTGGCTTTGATGTGGTGGACTCACCAAACCCGACTTCCGGACAATGGACTGGTGGATGATGAATCAAACTAAATCGGGAGAGTCTATTCGGAGCAGTGGTGCCGGTGTCCCGGGGGGCTACTCACAATCACGTTCTCTTCGATGCACTCCATATCGCTGCTGTGCGAAGCGTCCGGGAGTTGCGTGAGGGCGTTGGAGCACGTGGACAGCGAGGAGGACGATATTGTGGCCTCCACCGAGGACTGATCCATTTTTGATGAGTTCTCGAAAAACAGCAAACCGCAGATCCCTGACGCCCAGACGCTGATGATGCTGCCGCCGATGGCGATGAGCTGAATTCGATTAGTATGCTCGCGTTCGCGTTGACTGCTGTCTACATATCCTCTCCGTCACTGCGTTCCTTGCACTTGCACTTTTCATGAACTTATGAAATGTTTTTTTTTTTACTAGATTCTGTAACAGTGATGACGTGGCGATGCCTTGGTTGAAACACTAGACCTTTTGGGGCCATCCGCCTAGGGTGCATAAAATGAAAAGGAACGTAAGGCACTCTTCATGTGCGAATTCTTCAAGATTCTTCACACATCAAATCAACAAATCATGCATTTTAGCATTCGGCACTTTTTCTTAATGGTAAAATGTAGTACAGACGTTGGATGACTCTTTACGTTGCCGTAGGGTCTCTACTTTCCATTATCCTCTTCCGATAGCCCGTAGGAAATGGCAGAAATCAGTTCCGGCAGTTCGATTGTTGGACGTGAAAGAATAACATTCTCGTCATTTCAATTGTGTTACTTCGCACATACTACTTTGGAACGGCGCAAGTGAAAGCATTTCCGTTCCATTCGAATGGCACTCGCTGCACTGAGTAGCTGGCCGGAGCTGTGGCAGCAAACGGCGGCTGTCTGCACTTTCTTATCGATGCACTTCGCTTCGCATGAGCGCTCCGCCGACCGCCGTTGGAGGCACGTCCATAATCTACCGAAAACAACATTGCCGAATAAAATCAAACAATTGAACACTTACACAGCACACATACAGACAGACGCACGTGTGCTGCGTGTGCATTCTATCGAGCTGTCACTCGACGGGTCTATTTTTTTCTGCTGAGTCCTGGAGTGTGTGATGTTTGGCCGGTTTTTGTGGCCTCAGCCCAGCGGCTGGAGCACTGCCAAACTTTGGCTACCGATGTCTGTTTTGTGTTTAAAATTTGTATAGTTGGTGCAACATTGCGTCGGATCCTTTGTGTCCTTTTCCAATACGCGTCTTTGTGTCCACTCCACACACTACAATCATGCAGCCAGTTCGCATCGATCGGGCAAAGTATTCCGGACTCTTCAGCGCTCGAGTTACAGCACGTTCACACAATCGCTGTCAGGCTACAAAACTTGTACTTCTCACCAAGGTAATTTGTAATTTCGAACGGCCCGGCAATAACTTGTTTAGAACGACGCCAGTTGAACACTCTCTGCCACGGCTCCGACAGCCACTGCGGATCCTGGGGCCACTGATGTCGGGCCTATCGCCCGTGGGTTCACGCGTACTGTTTACTGGGATTGCCAAAAGTGTCGAAGTCGTGTGCGTTAAGCCAAACATCTGTTGGCCAACACATTGCGCGGCTTATCGGTGACCGAGCCTTGGTCACTGATTGCCAGTAGAGTGAGTGTGATGTAAGCTGAAATTGATGATAGACGGTTGAGAATTGACGAAAGAATTTATAAACAAACTGAGATGATACACAAGGGGGTCCGTGGGACGTACGGTACGTGGTGGAAGAGTTTGCTCAGTACAGGATGGGTCCTAAAAGCTATTAAACAATTTGGAATTGAAATCGATGGACACGAAATGATTTGAAAGTCAACGCAGACTGCTTTTTATGATGTTTTACTGTTGTTGTGGCGTGGCAAATAATCATGGCGCACCTCAGGGAAGTGTTTTAAGTGAACTTAAAACTCCTTTTTATTTATTTATTCGGCGAGACCATTGACCGTTTGAATAAAACGATGCGAGCACTCTTGGGCAAGGAATATATACTGAATATAAATTATACTGCACATACGATTATTTCGCAAAACCGAATTTTTTTATTGAGTTGATGGATCGCGTTTGGTTGATTCAATATCTAGGAGTGACAATTTAACTCTCCTATTGGTAACATTACCAAGAAAAAGGCAAACGAAATATGCAATCTCATTTGGTTGGAACTAACGATCATAATGAACCTGGAGCATAATGTACCCTTACAAATCTGTCAAATCTAGACCTTTGATTGCGATGATAGTGCGCCTAATATTGAATTTTAACATGCTCACACTTTCTACTTTGTTACCAAATCCGCTGCAAAGTCTGTCAGTGAAACAAAGAATTGTACATTTGACCACGGAGTTCGTCTCTAGGCCGATCATAGGGATTATAAGGGTATGATCAAAAAAGTCCATAACACAAGAACATTTTATCCTGACATAACCAACCATCATCTTTGGCCACAGTAATTGTGATGTTGGGTTGTTATACTTGAAATAAAAATCGATGCGACATTGGTTGCCGGAACTAGGTGAAAAGTGGTCAGAACTTCAAACGGTCTATGCTAAAGGATAGTTGTACAAAAGCTTGGTGATCGAAAGTGTCGACTTTTTGAGACTGCTTTTCTTTGAAAATGCAATATTGAACAAATTTTCCTCAAAATGACAGGGACCGCTTCAACCATCATCACTGATTCCAGAGATGATTCAAAGAGATTCCGTATGTTTTCTTCTCGAATAAAATATAATTATCCAATCACAAATTTGCCAAAGATGCTTCGGGAAGTAAAATTAATCAAATTGGACTGTAAATTGAATTATGAATCTTTTTATAAGTAAACTTCACTTTTATGTAGAGAACAATATAAAGATAATATCGACGTTCGCATTAATTCGTGTGAACTAGACATTTTAGAGCTCTGTTTTGCACGTTTTATTTAATTGTATCCTTTTTGTGGTCGCACGCGCAGTACGGTGGCCAGTAGCCTTTCTGCTGCACAGTTTGGTTCATTGATTCATTAGAGCAGCGTTCGGGCATTTCATAATCATTAGCATATTTTGCTCGCCAAAGCACCGGTTCGCGGGGCCACTGTGGCCTGCGGTGACCTCCACCGTAAATTATATGATTCAGCGAACGTCAGCTAAACGGGCGTTCGGTGTGGCTTTACTGCGATCGGCGGGTTTTTGTGCTGTGATCAGAAGTTCCAGATACGCCGGGCCGGGGTCGGGGCCGTGGCCGGTACTCGGGACGGCGCAGGGATTCGGCGAGGCCACAGGGATTCGGGCGCACGAAATCGCACGATGAAGCAGAAGTAACTGCGGCACACGCTCGCGCCACGGTGGCTCACGGACTCATTGGTTATGTGATTGCGACCACCGCAGCCCCGCCACCGTTAGATGGTGTTAGAAAATTGTGGAATGTTGTGAAATTGTGCGTGGCGCGAGCAATGGAAGGCGGCAAAGGGGCAGCGCGGACAGACGGAAGGGGCACAGAAGTAGTTCCCGCAAGCCACGCTATAATAATGTGTTTATTGCTAGATAATTTGTTATTGAATTAATAAAGCAGGAATGAGGTCAGCTCACAGCTGGCACGGCATAAATTATCGGAGGAGAATGTGTCCGTTTCAACACGTTCGAAAATATGTTCGTGTTGTACTAGGGGAACCCGGTTGCCGGTGGGGCCGACACCGTTTTACACTGCAGTTTGGCAATGCTCTGGGCTGGTGGCATTTCACGGTGAGCCCCAAAAGACCGGAAGTACTATTGGTTCCCTAATCCCGATGGATGGTCCGTTCCACTTTGTGCACATTCCGTCACACTGCTCGGTACAGATTCTAATTATTTTAATACATTACCATCAGGAATTTTCTAGTTCATTTGGCCGGTTGATGAATCATTCGATCGTCGAGCGAGACAAAAGGACATGTTATGCTGTGTTACCGTAAAAATGGGCGGAAATATTCCAATGAATGGTCGGTCCACCTAAAAGGCAGGTCCAATCAATTAAAAAAGGTCGAAATGGCAATTCCAAAAATAACACTTCCATCGGGACCGAACTATCTTGGTTTATTTAAATATTTATTTTAAAGTTGTTATTTGCAATTATCAGGATCAGCTTTCTTTTTTCCCGGTTTGTTTCACCAATTTAAAGCTTTTCCTTGCTCTTTCCTTTCTACTTTTATTCACCCAAGGGTCATGTTCTTTCATCATCTTATCATCGTTATTTTATGCTATCGTTACGTCGATCGTCACTCACCGCACTGGGGCGTTGAAGTGCTAAAATCCACTCGCAAAGTAGTGTACTTCCCACCCATCCAGTGGTTGTATCGTAAACTTTTTTATCGATCCAGCTTCGGCACTTGGGCCGAAGTGCAGCAATTGGCTCCGCCGCTGCACTGCGTCATAAAGGCGACTTGTTCAGGCGACATTTTACAATGCAAATAAAGCTCAACATGTTTCTCCAGGCGGCTGCCTGCGTGGCAGTCAATCCCGCGCTCTCGTCCTGCCTCGGCACTCAAAAATACGATGCACTTTTCTTCGCCCACCCGAGTGGCTCCGGTTCCGGTTCCTCACACCTACGCTGCCCGGAAACGGAAATAAAAGGCCCGCACCACTCGTGCCAAACAATAGAAAACGTATAAATGCCTTCAATTGAATTCCGTTTTCCAATTGACATAGTTTTGGGCGTGGGGCAGGCAGGCAGGCAAGTCGCCACGCGGGTTCTTCAAGCGCGTGGCACTGAACCGTCTTCCCCTGTGTTTTCCTGGCCCGTCGCCAGACGATGCAGGAGTACTGTCCTGTGGCTTCCACGGCTGCTGCCGCTACTGCCGTTGCCAGGGTGTGCGTGTTCGCGCCAAGTTTCGCAATAACCAGCCGGGTTTCGGGCAAACCAGCAGAAGCACGGCCAGCTAGCCACGAAGCCGGACGCATAAATTATGCTGAAATAACTTTTAGTATCTATGGCACATAAATCATCACATTCGTATGAATAATATAAAATCATGACGCTGAAAATAACAATTTCTCGCCGTCTCGCCGAATTCCACGGTGTTCCATTCCACCAGAAGGCGGCGAGAATCGGATTGTGAAGGGTGGCCGTTTGCAGTTTTGGCCACTGACTGGCTACCGAGGTACTATGGGACTTTTGTAAAATTTATAATAATAACATCCGTGGAGAAAGTAGCAAACTGGCCACAATTGGTAAACTTCAGTGCTGAAGTAGATCTCATTTGAAAACAATTTATTACTGGGCTTTGTATTGAAGGTTAATTTATTCCATTCATTAATGTTAATAGTTTACTTTAATGTTTTAATTGAAATTGCTGCAGAATTGGTGGTGCTGTCTATCCCATAGTGCCTGCGAGGCCCTTCTTGTGCACGAGTGCATCCTGTGGAAGTGCAACCATTAACCAGCAGCCAGTCCTCTGCGTAGCCATTGCGAGGCTCGTTGTCGGTGTGCTTTGGTCGTCATCGAGTAACGTCGTGAGGCTGAAATCTCGGAATTGGAAAGCGAACGTTCAGACAGACGCTGCTTTATCTTCGGGACGGTTCGCATTACCTAGCAGCTGTCTGGAGAGGCATCGCTCAGTCGAGTAAGGAGCGTCAGCTTTCGTTGTGTGATTTTATTAACAGCTTTTGAGAAGATATTTTCCATGGCCGTCAAATGTTTACGATTCATCTGAAGTCCCTTGTCTAAGTCCCACCGCCCTTGGTCGGGTGCTTATCACTGCCCAGTGTGAAACTCCAGTGTTTGTCGAATGGGCAAACCGCAGACCCCACATTTTGGTTATCTTGGGGCGCCATCTAGTCATCGAAGATGGTCGCTGGCTAGCACAATCGTTGAAACTTTCAGATCGCTCAGAGAGCGGAGAGAGAATACGCAAAGACAGTCCGACGCCAGGACTCGTGTGCGATAGAATGTCGCCCGGTCGTCATTGTAAACCAGAGCCATCGAATCGGCCACGACGATTGAAAGAACGTTGAGCGAACAATGCGTTGTGTGCGTCTTGATGCATGGCCGTTCCAGAATGCCAACCGGTACCGTACACCTTTGTCCTACGATGCAAAATCGTCGCCACACATGCATCGCACGACAAATAGTTGCGGCTTCCAAGATGCACCGAGCGCTGCACGTCCGGAATGCACGGCCGGCAATGCGCATTGAGCGGGAACGAGCGCAAATACCACGTCCCGGCGGTCCCATCGTGGCCACGGAGGCTGATGATTTATTCCAATGATTTCATTGTAATGGCCGGCGCTCGACGCTCGACCGTGGAAAGGACATTTCTGGTGGCCAAGATTGCATAACTCGGGCCCAGTGCCCAGTGCTCGAAGCGACGGATTCAAGTGGATCATTTTAATCACTCCAGCCGTTTACCGTGGCCAATAGATTATCGTTTATTGCAGACGTGTTGCTTAGGAATGCTTTGAATCTACGTTCGCCCTTGGCAATTTAAGATACTCAATCACCACAGCCCTTAAGACTGCGTAGCGGATGACTCTCTGGATTTTTCCAAACCTCTGGGTCAAGTCGAGAAGAAAAGCGCGAGTAGCGTTTTCCCAAATATTTTCCCTGAAGCTTCCGACGGAAACTGATTTTCTTCCGTCCTTCCTTCCTTCCCGATTTCTTTACAATTCCAACGGAAATATATACAGTAAGTTCTTATGAAAGCTTTTGCGGTTTTAAGAGAAAATGTTTGGAAATAAATACAGGCCGAGTTAATAGTTGTTGCGAAAGATCATTTTGAAAATTTAGCACAACCACTTATGACCCAACACAACATTGTTAGCAACGCCAGCGTTCCATGCATAGTATTTTCATTCGTTGTTTCCGTCTGACCTCCTGATTGACCTGTGTTTGTTCAGCGAATGCTTTGACGAATAAATACGGTATTAGTAAATAGCAAATGACCAACAAAACTATAATCCTATTCTGTTTGTTGAACTAACTCTGCCACCACACAGGCAAAGAACCCCCTAATGTCGAACCCTTCGAGTGTTGTCGTAGTCCCACCCAATATTGATTGCCCATAATCCTGCTAACCGGTGATCCCACTCCCACTACGATCCACTACGACCCAACGGAAACAACCAATTCGATCCGGTCCGGTCCAATCCGGTCCGGTCCCGAGCTGTTTAATGTTTAATCAATAGCTAATTAATTATTCAACCAAAGAATATAAATCTCATTTTAATACTTAATCAGCCGTTGAAGTATCCGTCACCCGTTAAACCCGTCCTCCGCCAGGTCGGGACCAGACCCTTCCGTTAGGCGGCGCCCAGCGGCTGTTGTCAGCGATAATGGTATCGATGATGGGCGCGCTCCCTGCTGTCGCACACGGGTCGCACCTCTGCGCCATCTGGCCAGTAATTATTATCCCTAGGAAGCAGATGCCCCCGGGCAGCGAAGGAGTCCTTGGGCGAACGTAACTAGTGGATTGGAAACTTCTTCTCTCGGAATCACCGTTCACATTTCACAGATTAGACCATTATTGGAACGAATAACCGAAGTGACCAAAAAGCTGCCTGTTTGGAAGAAAGTGTAAATTTTTAAGGTGCTATAAAATCGGTTCCCTCCACCATTGTCGTAGGGCACCGAACGGGGATGTGGCTGGTGAGCGAACGGCTTCGGAACGCTGTTTGATTAGGATGATTAATTACGCACCACGGGAACTCGGCATGCACCTGCACCGCGCCCACAGTCTGGGTGAGGCGCGAGGTGATTAATTATAAAAGTTATATTACCCGGTTCATTTGATGATGTAGAAGATACCGGAAGGTGCTTCCGATTATGGCGTACCCTTTCGCTTTGCAAGGCATCGGTTAAGGTGTTTCTTTCTCCGGCCGGAATTCGCGACTCCCTGCGGGTCCGCGCTCAGTGTGTTTTATTTCTCTTTAAATTCCGCTACCCGCTTGTTGGCAGAACCGTTCAGTAACGTAGCCGTAGGACCGTTGATGGGCAAAGATAATGATAATGAAGGCAAAGGAACGGCAAAAATATTGCTTCCTTCGAGGGCGCGCGCTTTCTCGAGGAACATTATTGCGCGTTTTATGAGCGGACCCCGCGAGCCCGAGGGTTTACGATGGGGCGATGGCTCATCGGGTACTTGGCGCTCCGAAATGGCACTTTAACCCGCGAAGTGCAATGCTTCGTGTGTTTTACGAGGGTAAAAGTGACTGTCTAGCGATAAATTACGTGCAGTTACTAATTTCTCGGTTTTAGGGGGTTAATTTTGTGCAATCTTTGGAGGGAATGGAAAAACGCTAAACCCATTTAGCAAAAGCAAGTTTGGCAGCTAACAACGGTAGTCTTCACTTCATCAGAAATGATCTATGGTCAGCTTTAGGATTGAAATCTCTGGACAAACCACAAGAGATCACGCGAAGCAAGTGCTGGGATTTTATTATTCTTATTGCATGCCCGAGGCATTTCGAGTCTGGGAATGATCGCACCAGATATTCAAGTAAACTAATGGTGTATTATGAACTCTATCCATTACATTGGACAAGATACTCGAATTCTGTTATGCCACACTTATCTCAACTGCCGAAGAACAAGAAAAGATCAATTTAGGAAAAAAAATTGTATTCCTTACAACGATTTTCGGTTGGGTATCGAAAAAGAGCTGTATTCCGCTAACGATTAAATCTCCATAATCGTATGACAAAGTTAGTTACAATAACTGATGAAGCTGAACATTTTCGGATGTTTGAAAACTTATCTAAGTAACTGAAAAGAAACAGTTTTTTGATAGCTCAAGCCAATACAAAGATTTACTTGTGTTGGTTGTACTGAAAATCCAAACTGAATCATCGTAAATTTGAGTACTCCTTAAAAGGCTTTTGCATTTTGCATGTAAGTGTCCTTTCCTTCTTTTCTAACTTAATTGATTACGGAACTACAGCGGCCGGCCTTTCTTTAATAAATTCTTAAGGATGTAAGGAGCTCAGCTACATAAATTATGTTTTGGAAAAACAATTACTGACACCCGAGATGAAACTCCTCTCGCATTTGTACGGCAACGTTTTTCTGCCGCCCTCGTTAACATTATTGACCCGAGGCCAGCGAAGGCCCGAGCCGACCCCGTCGGCTCTAACACATCACAGCTGGGAGATAAAATTCATTGTGCCAACAACAACAACAGCAACAGCAACAACAAAAAACCACTCTACGTCACTGGCACGCCAAACCGTTCACACCTTCGAGCGGGTGGGGCCGTAGGGTGGCATACGAGAGAAGATTTATGACTTCTAGCTAATGGGCTCGGCCAGGCTTGATAATGTGCGAACCAAGAAAGGCTTTACGATGTCCGGCCCTGGTGGCCGAAACTGACAGCAGCATCCGAAGAACGCTCCTATCGCTGCGGCTAATTAAACGTAAAAACACGACCGCCATTTTTGTATGCTTTCTCACGAATGTGGAAATGCTGCAGTTTACAGGCTTGTTAGAAAATATTTTGATTAGTGTATTCGAGCTGAGCATGACCAAAAAATAGTTTAATCATTATTAAATAAATAACCGAAAGGCTAATAAAAGATGAATGATCGTTTGACTGCAAAAAAAACATTTCCATTCTGGAATCAGTTATTGACAGTAGAGATAAAATTCAACCACAACCATAGAAGAACTGAGCCCGGCTGACCGCTATCAAATCGAAAGCAATGGAAATGGAGTATTATTTCAAGCATCATACAATAGTAAGGCCATTTAGTGGAAATCATAAAATAACGTCATACGTTTGGCCATTAATCATTCACTCTAGTGAAGCGGTGATAATTTTTTGCTTCGCCATTTGATGTTCGATGACAAAATTTGGAAGCAAAAACGCTTTTAGGTTGCGAGAGAATTAAACAAATAAATAAACAGCCAGACCGATAGACCTATTTCATGCAGTGGCATTTTATTTGCCTAGCAGCATATTTGATGGTTCAATGCAAAAGAAAAACAAATTTCAAACCAAAAATTCCGTTAGAGGTTTATTACCGAAAATTGTTTGGCCCAATGTTATAATCGATTGAAAAATTAATCCAACAGTGAAATTGCGCAGAGTCATACGGGAACGAAATGCCATCGATCGAAACTGCATTTTGTTTTTCGGACAAGCGTAAATAGAAAAATTCACGCTTCGTTGTCACGATCAAAAACATTCCCAAACCCACTCACACATTCGGCGCATTGCGAGGGCGAAAATTGGCCGATGCTTCGGATTTTTATGTTTCGCAGCCCGGAGCTACCGAATCGATCAGCGGACAAAGTTAAAAAATCATTCAACAGTCGCACGGTCATTGATTGGAAATACATTTCCCCCGACATGGCTTTTTACCGTAAAATCACATTCGAGTCAAAATCCAGGCACACGAAAGGCAAATCTATGAGCTTCCGGTGATGCGCGAAATGACAAAAAAGGCTACGAAAATGTGTTAACTCGCGATCCGTCCGCGCCACATGATTGGGGGCAACACTCTTCGCGTTGCAGTGGCGCAGCATTTATGAGTGTTGTAGTTTGGGGCAAATAAAAACATTAATTAAACAACGACGCCCAGGCCCCCATCATTGTTCGTTCCAAAGCACAATGAGCCCGAGCCATTTACGGGGTCTCTCTCAGCGTCGCGTTGCGAAAACTTAATTTATCGCTCGCACGGAAGAAGTCCTTCGCAAACTTGCGCGATGCAAAATGCAGGATTTCGTAGCGGGACGAGCCAACAAAAACTCCCTTCGGTGTCGCTCATTACTGTTCGCTCTCCTTCGGGAGTTGCCAGGCGAGTCGAGTTGTTTGCTGCATTTCGAGCAAACACCACGAAAAATGCTAATTAAATGTAGCTGGCCTCCGCTGGCGTTCGATCGGTCCGGGTTAGAAGACCTAGCGGCAAAAAAACCCGGGCCGGAAAGCATCACCAAGTGTCGTGGGCGGGCCACCGGCCAATTCCCGGGGACCGGCCTGCGACACGCTGCTTGAAAGTTTATGGTTTGCGTGTAGTCCGTGGCTCTGGTTTGTGTGTTTGAGCAGAACTTCACCTCGGGGGTCTCGCAGGGAGTCGGCCGGTCCGGTGCATGCCGACAGGCCGTAACGCCCGTTTTGCGTATGCGCTTCCTTTTGGAGCGCACAAAAAACGCGCCCCAGAAATGGTTCCGCTAAAGTTTAGTTTCGAGCGCTGCGGTTTTTGTTATGCTTCCACTTCAGAACTTTCGGAAGCATCATGTTTCAAAGGCAAAGTAAAAAAAACATGGTTGAAGAAGAATTTTTGGTTTCGGAACTCTAGTTCTAGCTCCAACATAAGCGTTGATCGGAATAGGGGCTTCACTGAGTGAGATCACGGAGTTCCTGATTATCTTGTGACGGGGTTAAATAATTTGTTTCTTTTTCCGGTCAGTTGCAAAGTTGTTTAGTTTCAATTCATACTTCCGCATACACTCTAAGGGGAATCAGGGTTCTGCTCTTCGTCCCACCAATATATTTTGGTTGTGGCTGTGAAGATCAAAGTTAAGTTATTTACGTTGCCACGAAAAAAGGAATAAGGAACACTTATTTCTTATTTGAAATAAATCAATTTTATTTGCCGATCTCATCTGGACACCCTGGCAGATCAGCTCTCAGAGAAGGTCGCTTATCGCACTAATCAGCGATCAGTATCTGGCTACTAATCTCGACGGGGAAGAAAGGAGGACAGCCTGATCTCTTTCTAATCAGGAGAAGTTGGGCTACCTCCACCGTACAACATGGAGCCCTATTGAAAATGACGCTAAAACTGGTTCTTCTTTCGAGAGGATTTTAACGCGAATGCACTTTGTCCACGCAGCTGTCAATCCGAAAATGTCGGAAAATTTCCGAAAAATCAATTTTCCTCTGAAACGCTGGATCATCGAGAAAAAAGATTGGAGTAGCAAAGAGCACCCATCCAAGCAGGTCGAGAAGTGAGGCTGAAAGTAAAACAGCGTGCATTTCAATAGCATCTCAAGCGTGACGGAAACAGCTACTGCTACTTACTAGGGGTGTGCATTGAGAATCGGAATGTTAAAAAGATGGCTGTACCTGCCGATTGGGACTTCCCAGTTTTGCTGTTTATTCATCATTACCTTGATTTGACATCAGGTAAATGAGTCCAGGTCGACAAAAAATATATTTCGGTTTGCAACCCATCATTGAAAGGGTTAAACTATGTCAACTTTTGTGCCGGAAAATGACGTTTTGCGGGGATTATTATTTTTCTGCGCCTCTTGAAGAAAGCTGCTTCGGAATCGCACCAAATGCTTGTCGGGACTTGTGTTTGGAAGATCGCAGTGCTTTAAGTGGTTTAAAAAAATTCAAAATGGCGATTTTGACTTTACAAAAAAAGCGTCCAAGGACTCCAAAAAACGGACTTTCTGATGGGACAGAAAGGTGTAGTGTTTCACAAGCTCCTAAAACGTGATGGAAACGTTAATTCCGATCGCTACTGACAACAAATGATCAATTTGAACCATGCATTGATCGAAGAACGACCAAAATGCTATTCTAGTGGGCTTCAATGGAGGCGCCTGGTGGCCCGTGGAATCAAGCACCAGGCGCCCAAAAAAACAAAACTGTTTCAGGATACTATCAAATCACTTGGATGGAGCTGCTATCCCTCCCCGCGTTATTCACCAGACTTGGTTCTTTCCGAATATCATTCATTTTCATCGATGGAACACGTATTGGATGAGCAGCTCTTCGTTTTCTACGAGGAAGTCGAAATGGGAAGACTAATCAGTTTACTTAAAAAACCGAAGAATTATTTCCTCTGGAAATCCATGATTTAGCAGAGAGATAGCAGAAATGTATAGCTAGCAATGGCACATACTTTGAACAATGTAGAAAATCGCATTCAAATTTTATAAACATTTTTGTGTGATTCCGGCATTCCGATTCTCAATGCACACCCCTAGTAAATATGTCCAATTAATTGTCATAGTTAATCGAACATTATGCGAA
Source organism: Anopheles cruzii (assembly GCF_943734635.1). NCBI lineage: Eukaryota > Metazoa > Arthropoda > Insecta > Diptera > Culicidae > Anopheles > Anopheles cruzii. The sequence continues at coordinate 19,592,314 of NC_069144.1, forward strand.
CCGCAGCTCCGATCCATGTCGAAGTTACCTGCTTTGTGGCAGAGCTTCGTGGCTTACCGACACCATCCTGTTGGCTTGTCCTTTCTCAACTAACGACACACACCCGCACGGTGGCCGTTGGCTTAGCCGTTAAAATAACGGCTGCACCCATTTGCTGCACATTTTATGCAACGAATCTCGGATTTATACCACCGGAGGCTTAAGCCCCGAGCGTTGGTCAACCCAACACACACGTTGCCGGGCGCCAGTGGAGTGCTGCTACCCGTTTGAAGTTGGCAGTACTTTGATCTCGGCGGTTGTGTGGATTCAGCCGAGTGAGGCTTAAATTCTTAATCCCAGCGACTGGACAGCGATCGGTTGCCGGCGAAGGATTTCTAATCGAAACTAAAGCTCCTTCGGCAAAAAATGTAGCGATGTGGTGTTTGCATTAAACATTGGAGGTTCTGGATAGGTGGGACTTTAATCGCATCGACTGAATGTTAAATACTGCTACGTACTGTGGCTTTCGTTTCCTGTTCTTGGACTCTAAGGCTGAAATGCTGCTGCACCCAAACTTCAGCCATCGAACGCCACTGGCCGGAGCGTCCCCATTCTGACCTAGTTCGGGTTTCTGTCTACGCGAACAAATTAATCAATGTTCGATCATAAATCCCGGCTCATCTGGGCAATCTTTCACCGGCGAACTTACTTTCCAATCATGCCATCGAATTATTAGTGGCCCTTGCGACGGTCGTAAAACTTTCCCCGGAAGGTTCGGTGTCGGCTAGCGAACGAAGCGAACGGCAGCAGGACGATAGTAAGTTTGATCCGGATTATGATTTTCACAGGGCTTCGGCTCTGTTCAGCTGGAAGATTGATTTTCGTTTCATTCCGATTGTTATCGAAGCGGAAAGATTTCGGACACAATCCTTTTCGGACCGAAATATCTCCGAATGACCCGAACCCTCGGGGGAGAAACGCTGAGGATTGGGAGTACCGAGAAAGGGTCTTTGCGACGTTTGCAGGATTAGGTGAACGCTTGCATATGTCGTCATAAAGCTGTATCAACAACTTTCAAACTTTCGTCTAGCGTGCCTTGGTTGAAGGGAAAGCGGGTGGTACGCCTCTTTCGGAGGACTTTTTCGGCCGCGGAAAGCAATAAAAAAACGGGAAATAAACTCCCGAGAGTGCCCGGTTCAACCCGTCGCCCGTATGTTAATCACTAGGCATTATTGAATACTTACCGTTTCTATCCGCTTTTTCTTCAGTTCGGGGACTCGATTTTTTTCCAGAACGCCGCTGTTTCGGATCGTTCCCCGTTTGAATCCCTTTTCAAGATCACTTGTCCGATTGCCCGACCGACCAGCGGTCGGTGGGCTATTCTTTCCTGAATTTTTATTGCCCCGTCGAAGGCCGCTGGGACACGGCCACTGTCAAGTGGTGTCACCGAAGATGGGGCCATCAGACGGAGAGTCGTCGATTTTATGTGTTTGACAAATTTCCATTTCGAGCTCGGGCCACGGACCCCTCGTCAGGTATGTTGGGGCGGTGAGCGGAGCGTGGCAAAAGAGGTGAACCAGTTTGCCACAGTTTGCATATTTTTATCGGCCCTTCCCGGGAGGTCAAAATTATGTGGCCGACCCCGGGCCAAAACGTGCATATTCATCGCCGCGCGAAGGACTCGCCGCATTTCGGAACGCCCAAACCAGGATAAGGTTGAAATGGAAGGCACAAAGAAGGGTGATATCGACGAGATACGATTTGAAATGTGTCAAATCGTGCCTATGGAAAGCGAGCATTATTGTCGATTGCGGAGTGGCAAACTAACAAACTCGACCGATTCGAAGAGGCTTAGAAAACTTTTTCGATCCTTTTCGATTGAACTACAGCGCGCCACCTAGGGCTTTGGGTGATTGGTTTGAAAAAGATTGATTACCGACGTTAGTTTCACGAAACGTTAGATAAATTGGAGGCATTGAAGAGAGTTGGCGGTTGAGTTGGATCGAAAAGTTCGAATGAAACTAATTGTTTGATTAGAAGTGGCTTTTCAACAAATAAATTAAAATAGTCTGTCTGAATGGTGACAGATGAAACAAACCATCAGCAGCAACAAAATAAACTGTTTGATGAGTGGGAACGAAATAAAGTATTAAAGGTACAAAACAGCCCACAAAACATATTAAAATCATGACTGAAATGCATAGTTTTCTACCTCAGACTAGGCAAGAAATGTGATAACTGAAAACACCAAAAGAACCAAACGAAAAGGTAAAGTGATTCATTAAAGGAATAAACAGTAAAAGTAAAAGTTTAACGAAATATTCAAATGAAGCGAGAATGCAAATGATACTATTTGCAGATGTTCGCGACCAAATGTCTTCCATTTTACGGTGGCTCCGTTCGTCTACTTCTTCCAAACAGCACAAATGAGAAACTGTTGAATAAACGGTGCACTTTATTAGTGTACAACTCGGTTGGCGATTTGGTCTTCACGAACGCCTCGGATCCCCAACAAAGACGCCGATAGAAAAGATGGCTAGCTGTCTCCCTGCGGGACTCACCACCGATGGCTCCAAAGCTTCGGTCAATAAAATTCCTCGCATTTTAATAACTGCCCCAACGCTCGAGGGGTGAATTGAGCCTCGCAAAAAAGAAAGTATAAATCCGGCCCCGGCTCCGAGCGGGACTGAGACCCTGATAATTTCGCAAACCAGGAGGAGCAACAACGGAACGTCAACCCGCCCGACGACGCATGACAATCTTCATTTTTGCTCGGCGAACGCCACCCCTGAATTCCGTAGTGTCCAACCCCCTGGCGAAAGTAGTGTCGGTCGGTTGTCGGCCACCGTCACCGTCCTTTTCATCGACTTTCCCATTCCTTAACCGGGATTCAGTGTCCGCAACGGGGATTCTGCTGCTGCTGCTGCTGCTGCTGCTAGAGAAAGAGGTTTATGGTTTTATAATCAACTCAGATGCTATATTTATTAATTCTTTCTTTGCCTTCGCCTCAACCACAACCGCAGATCGCAGATTTCCGTGAGAGTGAGCTGTGGGCCCCACTTTGGCCCCCTCACACAGTTACATTGTTTCGCTTGTGCTTTGCTACCTCTCCGCGGCGTATACCACCAACAACACCAACTTTTAGTTCTGTGCTTCTTTCTCACCGGACCACCGGAATGTTGGTTTTCCTGTGTCTGTGGCTCTTGTTGCCTCTACTTTTGGCAGCAACACGAACCAACTCCTTCGTGGGCTACGCCGGAAAGTTGGTTTATAGTTTAATATTTACAAATGGTTCATAAATGCCCTTTTTCTTTGTGTGTGTGTGTGTGCTTTAAAAGTCCGTTCATCGTTTAACCGTTTTAGTCACTCGTCATTTCGGTTCGTTTGTCACTCGATTTTCTTCCTTTTAGACGTACTTAACTTTAACTATGTGGGTTTCGTGTTTCTCTTTTTAAATTATCGTGGTTGTAAACAGCTTTTGATCATTTCTTGTTTGTTTTATATCTCTTGTTTTACATGTGTCTTTCTTACTTTATTTATATATTTACATCAACGCTTCGCTTAACTTTTGCGGCAACCTTCACCGCTGGTTGGTTGGTTTTAATTTGCACAGTCGCATTTCCATGCACTTCTTTTTTCGTGCCTTTCGCGTTTCGCTCTCGAAAACGCTCGTTAAAACTGCCAGCGGGATATTGAAAACGATTCTCTTCCATAACGCGGCCACCTCACTGACTTGATTAGCTCTGATTTCGGTTTGCGGACCGTGGTCTGCCCCTCAATCAACCGGGCTGCCAATTAAGTTCTCGCTCGCTCGATGCGCAGCTGATCGGGTGCCGCGTTGAAAGGATCCCCGAAGGAGAACTTCGTTCCCTTCCAGCAACGGACCAATGGACACGTTATCAATTTACAATGAAGTTGCGGTATTTCTGCCGCCAAGACGTTTGCGGACGAAGAAGTCCGATCGAAGCTGTTTCGAGGCTTCCAGGGTATCATTTCCGGCTCCGAAAAGATGATTGGCCCAGGGAAAGGAGACGGCAAAACATTTTCCACCGCACGCGGACAACACAATTTTGCTGTCTGTCGTTGGAAAATTTTTCCCCCCGGTTTCTCAGGTTGTTAGTTTTTTGTATTAAATTTGATTCCCAATCGAGATCCAGCCGCGTGGCGCGGCTGGCGGTGAATGTTGTGTTGGCAACATCGCCTTGAGCAAACTTCCGCTGCTATGAAAGTTGTGCAAAACCCATGAATGGTGGCGGGAACTGCGAATCAAATGGTTTTGTGGTGAGCTCCCCGTTGCCACACGCAGTTTCCCTATCTTGGAAATGAACGTGCGAAACGTGCGGTCGGACGTGTGAAAAAACGCGCCTTAACGCCTCGCCCGTCCAAAGTGAAGTGAAGGAAAAACCGATCAATTATTTATGCATCAATATTTCTTTAACGATATCGAAGATCCTGCGCCACTTGGTGCGCTTTTTTTTTTTTTTTTTGGAGGAAAAATTGATTCCTGTTCCCTCGTACGGGGGGCGACTTTTCCGACAGGATCCGACCCGACTGCATATGCGAACACCGGGCAGCAACGGTTTTCGGCCTTTTTACACTCACAAACATCGAGCTTAAGGAGGGGCGCCTTCCTTCGAAGGGCCCTCAACGAGACCACCAGCACATCGCTGTAACGTTAATGAGCCGGTTATGGCTGAGAATGGTTTCGCAATGGGTTTTTTGTGACCCCGCCCCTGATGGATGATGGGCTAATTTGCCGAGGGTTCAAAGGATCCTTGCTGCCCATAATCGGTGTTCAATTGCATCATTATCACGGGAATTACCTTCCTGCCAGCGAACGACTGATGAACCGTTTATGTTTGTCTGTTCGGTTAAAATAGAAATAAGTAATTACTCGATAATCGTTTTCTAATGAAAGGTTTTTAATTAAAAAACCGAACCGTGCCACCGAAGATGGGAACTACGAAGAAACGTTTCAATCGAGGGCCGCAACAAATTAATTTTGACGACCAACACTTATGAAAGTCTTTGGTAATATTGCAAAAAGAAATAAAATTGAGAATAAAACGAATGAAACTGCCAAATGTTCATTATTCGTTGCTACTCAATCAAACCCTTTTTAAATTTAAATAACTAACTAATAGGAGTAGCTGGCAACTCAACAAATCCACACCGCAAAGTATCCTTTGAACGATCCAAATTATTATATTTTTCTCGGTGAGTGTAAGCGACTGTCACTGAAGTTGGATCGAATGCCTCGTGGTTCAGGAAACGTCTCTCTTATCTCTTTCATAGTGTCATATGTACAGTTAAGGATGTGTCCGGTACTTCCTCGGTAAAGTTCATACTAATTTGAAATAATGTGCTCCGCTTTTCGCTTCGGATCATCTCCGATGTTTCGCTTTGACTTGTGCCAATTATGGAGACCGTTTATGGATGAACTGATGATGCTACGCTCGGTGCGGTACGTTTGAGCTCGAAACTGTTTCTGGTAGCTATCGTGTTTTGTATTGGTTTTGTACAGTGAGAGTCAGACGGATTTAAAACAAAAGCTAAAACGAACCGTTCCCATTTAAAGGAAAGTAACAGAACTCTCCATGAAAGAAGCCTAAAGTACAGCGGATATATTTAGGAAGGACCGCAGATGTCAGCAATACTGCGAGCTGCAATCAAACTGTCAGCGTATTTTGGCGTACATTGCAACACACCATTCGCTTGATTCGTCCATTTTCCGTCGATGATCTCTGCGTATTATATTGATTCGATTGTAATGATCTTTACACTCTTCTTCCGCCGCCTTGCTTACCGGCTATCAATTTTATTGATTTATCTAGAAGAAAATGATCCAATAAATGGTTTCGTCTGCCCAACGAATTCAGCGATTTGTCCCTCGTGGCCAGTGGCCTCTTGGCCTCACGCTAGCAACGTTCCTCCAAACTACATTCGTCTTTCGATAGGTATCTGCAACGCTTAGTGCGAATAGACTCCCGCTTTCGCTACTATAGTACATTTGACTACTAACGCAAACGCTGGTTCCCCCAAACGCCATTTCGACTAAAGTCCGTAGAAACTTTCAAGTGTTTGACACCTGGCCCCCAAACCGGAGACCGCCCGAAGCCAACCCGAGCTGCTGAACGTATTGTGGGAAAACGCAAAATCAGAATGGCGATAGGGGGGGCGCTCTGCATTAACCGGTGCTCGGGAATACGGATTGAGCTGTACAGTCGTCGAACGAACGTGTCCTAGCACAGTGTGCGCGCCTTTGGGACCGATAGGAAGCCACAAAGTCACACACGCCGGCTCCCAGCGGCTGGCGAAGGAAAGAGTTGCTCCGAGTCGGGCCACCGATGGCCGTGGGGACAGTGGTTTATCATCTTTCGCTACCGTCCGTCCGGCCGGCGATGCTCTTGACACTGCCGAAGTGTAGCGGGACCTCCGTCGCCCGGGACCAGATGCCGGGGCCGGACCGCAGGCCGGTGTCTGCGGTGGTGCACCGGTGGACCGAGCGGCCTGTCCTGTGGGCTGTTCGGCAGGGCAGCTGGCGGCGAACGGTGGCGAGCAGGACGGCGAGCAGTCCGACCGTCAGCAGCCGTAGTGCGCTGGGGGGCAGCGTGGCCCCGGTGGCTCCTCCGGTTTGCATCGCCTCCGGGTGTTCACCTGAAACAACCGCCCGAACTGATATCAGCGTTAATGTGGTGCGGTGTGGTGTCAGTGGCGTGTGCGGGGCAGGGCAGGGCGATTATGTCCGGGGGCGGGGCGGTGGCGGTGGCCAGTCGGCCAGACTACTTACCGTTCAGCACGTGCACCCGGACGCTGGCCACGTCCGCGTTGGACGGCGAGCACGAGTACTTGCCGGAGTCGTCCAGGTCGGCATTCTGGATCAGCAGGTGGGAGGTCGTCACGTCGCCCTTCTCGGTGATGACCGACACGCCGCCCCGGCTCGAGTCGTAGCTGATCACCTCGTCGTGGTGGTACCAGAAGATGTAGGCCGGCGGCTCCGGGCTGTACTTGACGGCGCAGGTCAGGTTGATGGTGCTGCCCTTGTCCACGTGCAAATCCGGGCCCCCGATTATCATCGCCGTGGGAACTGCGGAATAAGGCAAAAGAACGAGTTCCGTTAGAGCCAAGCGTTTCAATGGCCAAACCAATGGTTAGCACCGGGAGCTCGCACGCTCGCTCGAAACAATAATGCCATAAAGTGTTTATGTCGCCGAAGGTCGTCACGGTTTCAAGTGGAAGCCACCCGTAATCAAGTGGCGGAAGCGTTTGAAGTTTGCCACCGGACTGCCCGGTCGGTGCCACTTCCCACTTCGACCGAGCGGTCCGAACGGTTTTATTAAGTCATTAAATGCTGTCTCTTTTGTGAACGAACTACTGCTACGCTGCTGCTGATAGTGCTGCTCCTTTTATGAGCCTTTCCGTTTCCCCTGAGTACGATAAGGATGGGGTGGCCTGTGTGACTTCGCTAATCTGTTGTTGTTGAGGTTTGTGGCCTTCAAAACGAGTAAACTTAACAGACTCTAGGCTGTTCAATAAATTTTGCACTTTGATAGTAAAAGCACAATGGTTTGAAAAACACTTTATTATTCAGTATGAACTTCCTGAATGTCAAAAGAAATTCCAACGAGATTCAAATTTTTGAATTCTATCCCTGAGGTAAGAATCAGGAAGGGCTTCAAAATACACTTCCGCAACTGTTATGACCTCATAATATTCACAATTTATGATTTTACCGGTTTTGAAGTTATCTTCAAACAAAATTCCATTCACATCCCAGAAAATGCTACTGTTAGACAGCTGGAGGAGAAAAATGGATGCTAGAAACCCTTATTGGCCGATTTCTGGACACGAACTCTTTCCAGAGCCGAAGAACTAGGTTCACACCACTCCTTAGCATATTGTGTTGGATCATGGTGATAGATCCAAGTCTCATCCATAGTGAAAAGTCGACGCGCAAAATTCACTTTATCCTTTCGAAAACTAGGCCTTGTATTAAATCTCTTTCTTAAGTGATTCGACGATTTTCCAAATCGATATCCTGTTTTGTTTTCTACGATTTCAGGAGTTGTGTCTGTTTTTGGGCGTCTTTGACATGGATTGTATTCTCGGCTTGTACGATCACGTTTAAATGCAGAGACCCCGCTTTTAATGTATTAATTGAAGGCGAAGAGTCCTCATACACTTTCAACATTTGTTCATAAATATCCTTTGCTTTTAACCTTCCAAAAATAAAAAAATTAATCACTGCACAATATTTGATTTTTTCCATTGTAAAAAATACTGTGACACGTCGCTACTAAATGGTTTGTATACAAATATTGAATTGACAGATTGAAATAAAACGTTCACATACGTTCATATGAAGAGTGTACCAACAAGAACAATCAATTTAAGCTAGTCGCAGAGCGCCCTCTGTTATTGAAGCGCACAACTTATTGAACAACTCCTAGTCTGCAATGGTGTTTTGTTGAAAATATAAAACTTTCTGAAGGGAATCCCACAGAACACATTCACATCTCACGAAGGTTATTTTAGTACCTCGCTTTGAAGTTACCGTCTGGATGGATCGCCGATGGATCGGCACATGCACACTGGCGGCGTCATCATTATCGGGTTACATGCTACTGTCAGCTCCAGAACACCGCCTCGTTTCAGCAATCAATATATCGAGCATCCGGGTGGTACCGTTCTCGGTGCTCGGTGCTTTTATGCTATTGATTGACAGTACGTGCGGTGCAGTAATACGCTACCGACCCTAGAGTCCTGATACCACACACACATACTCACGTAAGGCCGCTGCCGACACTTTAGATGATCAAACAAAGCCTCGCCCGGTGCTGACGTGGCGCTTGCGATTTCTGGTTAAGCATTCTATGGTTTGCGGACTTTCCAGACAGACCAGCGAACCGGGCGCTGTCATTTCCACTGCAAACGCTCCGTCTGCGTGGCCGTGGCCACGGCGTCACGGCACGGCCAGTGGCAGACATGGGATAAGCATTACAATTAATTAGTGTGGCCTCCCGACCGACACGACAGAACTGGGCCGCAACAAGTACAAACAGCTGTTCCCGGGACGGTTCCAGAACATTTGCTGTCCGCCCTTGGCGGTGGGCGTAGTTCGGGTTGGGAAAATAGATGAAAAATGAGATTCTATCCTTATCTGGTGTGCGCCGAAAGCGGCCGCCCAAGTCGGGGCCGGCAAGATGAATCATAAAAACAACCCCCACGAGCGGCACGACCCCAAACGAGGCGTGAAAAATACTACTTCCAACTCCTCCCGGGCGTCCGGCATCCGGATGTTTCGTCGTCGCAGGACCGGAGCCGGTGCCGGGTTTTTGGGTTTTGGGTGGGTTGGCGAGCGATGGCCCAAAATTAAACATCACCACGCGATTCATTTCCTCTAGGCCACCATTCGGACGCACCACCCCAGGGACCGCACCCCGCAGGAGCCGGAGATCTGTTCCGGGAGCCTATCTGTTTCCCCACCATCAAAGCCGGACGATAACGTGCCCCGCCGGGCGTCCGGTTTGTCGGCTAAGTTCCTTCATTATCATTATCGTCACTGACAATGTTTACATTCGGCCCCTAAATTCGGGTGGGCTGTTTCTGGCTCGTCGTTTTATATCCTTCGGGGGGACGCGGCCAGCCAGCGTCGTCATTTGGAAGATTTTCTTTCGGCTCGGGAGATTGGGATCGACCAAAATGGTGGGAAATGAAATTTCAAAAAACCAAACAGCCAGACCAGAGCGGAAGCGTTGTGTGTTTGGGGCGAAGAAACCGGCGAACAGATTTATGTTGTTGGCCCCCTTCGTGTTTTTGTAGGCTCGACCGATTTGGGGGTCGACCGATGTTATTTGCGCACCATGAGTTATGATCAGCGATCTTACGAAAGGTCCCGCTGGAGAGGGTGGACTCAACGAACCGCAGAAAATTGTTGAAGGGCCTGACATTTGGATGTGTGTTTCTGTTATTTGTACATTTCTGTCACGATATTGCACGATCGTTGGGATTGATTTGTTGATGTTGATATTGAAGATGATGAAGGTTTTGTGATTTCTTAGAGCCTTTTTAAGACCAAAACGTTGAACACCAGATAAAGATCCAATCGTCGCGTAAATGTATAAACATTGGTAATTTCCATCGCACCGTTCACCGTATTAAAAGAAGATAGGCAGATTGCAAAACATAAAATTTGCAAAAGAAATGCAAAGCACTTTTGTTCTTAGCGAAAACGGTTTCGCGTGATTCCAAACACGCAATCAACACAATGGTCTGTCGAATTATTCAAAATCTGAATATGGAATGGATTCTGAAGAATCCTAAGATTCTAAGCAAGTTCTAAGCATTGCAACACCGCGAACAGGCCGAAAAATGGAATATAGAAAAATCCTTTTCTTTGTAAGATTCGTAAGAGATTGCGCAATTCCAGAGAAGGGACCATTCATTTTTGAGTATTTGTAATTTTAATTAGTAATGGTTCTGATGTAGCTGTGAAAACCTTAGATTCCACTTCTATCGATTGAGAATAAAGTTACGTGTTTTGCTGCGATAACGATGATTGTCCCAACAGTATGGGGCCGACATATGACGGAAAAAGGATACTGATCAACTAAGCTGTGCCACAACCCGAATATTCAATCAACGCAACACATGGTTGATGTAACTTCCGAGATTATCGGTTCCTTTTCGTGATGGAAAATCATCTCACCGAAAACCGCCTCTAGCATCGAGTCGACTCTACATTCACCGGAAACGGCACAAATAAGGCAATCACGCTTTTGTTTAAAATTAAAAAACAAAGATAAAAATTAAACTTTTCCATACAACCGTCTTTTTGCCTGGGGTCCTTCGACGAAGAACGAAACGAAGCCGAGCAATCACTGATCGGTGACCGGTGTCACCAACATTCGACGCACAAAATGGGATCAGCAAGCAATTGCCTTGCCCGAATTAGCTCAATCGCTCCGGATCGGTCCAGAACCGTCTCGGCACCCGGCACTCGAGAGCACCCGAGTTGAGTGTTTTCGGGCGCTGATTTCTGAACTTCCGGCCCGGCGAAGGCGATCATTACTCAGCGGTAGTTGCACAATTACTCAGGATTTGTTTTCGGCCCGGCTCAACGGGCGGACCGACGGAACTTACAGCGCGCACTAAGAGCGCCATTGCTCATTGTGAGAAACTTTTGCTGCTCGTCGCCGTCGCAAGGACACTCCACCGGCCGAGCGTTCCAAATTCAATGGTTTTCGTTCTTTGCGCAGAGAAAAGACCAAAACAAATCCACCCCACCGAGGGCAGGGCTGTGCTTTCTTCGCCCTTACGATAAGATCACTTAACGACTGTCTGCACTAGAAGTGTCTGCCACCGGATGAGTGACGGCGCACGCTACGCCACTTCCGACGGTCCTTTCTTCCGTCCATCAGCGGCGACCATTTCTATGTTAATTAATCGAACACTAATGCTTTTACCGGATTTAGCTTTCCGGGAGTCCCTCCAATGACCGTAACCGTATCGTTTGAGTTTTCTGGAACAGCTTTGGCGCTTTCCGAAGGACATCGGAGAAAGTGGACCAAAACAGGATTACTTTTTCGATGAGTCAGGTTTCGGATGTTTTTTGTGTTTTTGTTTGGCCACCCTTTTGCTAGCCGAACTTCGGACTGTACGGAGTGACGAAGAGTAGCTGGATCCCGGGAGCCGAAGAGACAGCACAAGATTATATAACTTTGAAATCGATCGATTATCTCTTTCCATCGCCCGTTCTCGGTGGCAGGTTGCACTCGGCCGTGCCGTAAGGTGATGCAGGTGATGTACAGTGCAAAGTACGGTCAGCGAATGCTGCCCGTGGCCCAGCCCCAGAGGCTGGAGCTCCCGAACTTTTGCCGTGTGCTTTTGCCGATTTATTACGTTTCTTCCGAACCCGACCGACCGTATTCTGGCTACGAAATGGTCGCTCGCAGGGCCGGAAGAGCTTGTAAGGATATACTTTGTTTCCTTTGCCCTTTCATGATGCCTGGTCGAGAATCCAGTTTTTTTGGCTCATTCGCTGGATTTTTTCACGCTTCGCCTTCGCCCACAATGCTGGTTTTCCTTTCGCGAAAGTATCCTAATACCCGAAAAGGGTTTCACGGAAATCTGCTTAAGCTTTTATTTTCGGTGATCCGAAAAGGAAGAAAAAAGGAAAATGACGCCGTAGCCGTTGTTTCGTTGTCGAGCTTCGAGCAGGGGCTTCGATTACTTATGAATATTAATAAAAGTTAACAGATTCCGCAAATGATTAATACCACGCGATGGTCCTTTTTCGGGTGAGGCAAATGAAGCATGAGGGTCTGGAATTCTTAATTATATTTTGAATCTCTGTTGTAATTGAAACGTTTTCAAAACATTTATTTAATTGAAATAATCGGATTTTCGAGGATTTTCGGGAAGCAGCTGTCTGTTGAAGTGATAAGCCTCTTTATTGACGAGTTGTAACTATCTAAATGTCACTTCCAGTTAGTGTAATGTAATTTCATTAAAAAAGGAGGTCCAAGTCTTGTGTTATACAAATACTGCATCGGTTCTTCCGTTGTCCCACGCCTTTGGATTCCAAACTGAAGCTGGTGTTGTGTACTATGCAGACATGGTGAAGCGTGCCTACAAAATGTTAGGCTTAGAAGCTACAGAATTCGTATTAGCTCTGAATTCCGGGATATTATGAGTCTGAAAGCTAGATACTGTTCTCTCGTCCGTCTTATCCTTGAGTATGCCTGCATTTGATACTGCGCGCTGCTTTCTACTTGACCTGGGGATCACTTGCCGGTCACGTACCGCATTGACTAGCCGGTAGTCCTTGCTTAATTTAATCTTCTCGTTTCTGCTCGGTATTTGAGACGGCGACTTGACTTGGAACTCAGAATTGCTGCACGGTCGTCTTCCACTGCACGTATTGATCCAGTCTTTATAGTACGTATAACAATTTTTCATCATTTGTTGACTTTAGTGTTGGTTGTTTGGACATTTGGAAACCGGTTGTCGGGTCTGCTAGTAGAATGCATAGGACGAAGCGGTTGAATATCGCATGATTATTTAAATCGATTTATTTTGGTTTTTTTTGCATTAATAGCGTGTCTTATTATCAAAATTCGCATGCCGTTTAGCTTTTTGGATTGGTTGAAGGCTAACCTAAACTGTCTTGTTAATTACGCCAGCTGCTTTCGACCCACTTTCGTTAATATGCACACCGCAACGTGTATGCAGCAAACTGGCCGCAGCCTTGTTGAGCTGTACATCGCCGAGAGGGGCAAACAAGCGATTTTCGGATGGAGCCCGCCGTAAAAACACAATATGACAACATTGTCCCGGTTTCTAATGGCGTCATTAAAACAGGGATTGCTTCTCCATCCGACTGCTTCCTTTTGCCATCAACACAGCACAACTTTCCGGACGTTAGCTTTTTGTGGAATTTTTTAACGATTCTCCCATGCATGAGCCGCCCGTGGAAGCTCGTGTAAACAAGGGATTGGTTTTTTGCGCCACAAACACATTCCCACCATAAAGCAGACTGCGCCAGAAAAGCACTCCTCGTCCATTCGCCCTGGACATTTCTCCCACTGATCCTGCTGCGACTTAGTGTGGCAAAAAAGCCTCACGATGTCAGATTGTACAGTAGTTTCTCGACGTTCGCAAAAAAAGAACATTGCACCCCCGCGGAAGGCTATAATCGGCTAGAGAACAAAAACCCTTCCACGGGGCGAACCAGAAGCCAAACGCCCGGTTCGTCTGGAACCGGGACTGCGGAGTCAGTGACATGTCCGCGGGAGCAGCCAGGAGCACGGTAAGTCGTACCATGCGCTGGGCTAGAGGAGGTTTCTACATTTTTCGCTTTGATTTTAGCACCAGAGCTCAACGATGACGGTGATGATGGCGAAGAACTTCACCTACGACACCTTTATGGCGGTTTACCATACGCAAGAGTGCAGCGGCGTAAGAAGATTAAATATAGCGCAACACTTTCGTCGTTTGCGAGTCTTTGAGCGCAACTGCTGGCGATGGTTGCGGTGTTCTGGGAACAGAAAAAATATTAAAATTGAATTTTCTTCCTGATCGAAAAGCAAAATGGCGCAGGGCCACCGTAGAATATCATTAGATATTCATGAGAAGTGGAAAAAACGTAATATAAACAACTTTAAACAGCACTGCACACTTGGCATCAGACGCACGTATAAACGCATCAACTAAAAGTAAAGTAAGAAATGCTCAGCGAACTTGTAAAATTGAAAAAGAACAAACTCAACTGCACTCAAGCCAAAAATTTACAAAACAAAGAATATGGAAAAGCCATATGAAAATGATAGAAAACATAATAAAACAGTGTAAAATATTTATTAAACAAGAGAGATAGTAGATTAAAGCCGCACAACGGGAAGCAAAACCGGTGGCAAATGGTCGATTCCGTAACGAGCGTATCCCGTTTCTCGGTGTGTCCGCTTCGTTTGGCGTGTTGCACGGTATCGGCACGGAATTGGAATTGATTAAATCTAAACTGCATCATTTACACCTGGGCCCCGTGTGGACGTCATCGGTCTCGTCGTCGCTGTTCTGACCGTCGTCAGGCAAATGGCTTACGCTTCATCGGCCCGGAATAGAAAAATCATTCAACGCCGGACAGCCTGTGACGGTGCGGTCCCCTGGTTTTCGCTGGCTCCCATTCTTCCTGGGCTACGGGGTGTCCTGTTTTCCATAATCCTGTTCCAATTCGTTCGTTATGGACCGTCAGGGACACACAGATAAAGGGAAGTTGGGAAGAGAAAAAAGAAAAGCAAACTGCACACCGCACGACACCGATGTGCAACGGCCACCGTAACAATGGACGTCGGTTCTGCGCCGAGGCGAACGCTGTTTTAATCTGCGGTATGTTGCAGTTTGCAGCCACTGTGGTTTCGGGGCTCCTTGCCCGGTGTCCAGCGAGGTCGGCAGAGTGTGGTATTGTTAGGTGCATATTAAACAGTGAACGTTGCATGCACTCGCTCCCTTTCAGGTGGAGCCTCTGTTTTCTGCCCCGCACACACCCGCGGAGATCGAGCACAACCGATACAATCATCACGTGCAGGGCAACACCAGGAAGTCGGCAAGTGACTGTGGGATGGAAGGGTTTGTAATTACAGTCGAATGTGTTAGGAATTAAAATGCGATTAAGCATTATACGCTCCACATCGCCATTAGCGTGGAAAAGGTATGAACTGGTGGCATAAGGCGGCGCAAGGAAACTGTGTTAAAGAAAACGACAGCAAAAAGGGTTCGAAAAAAGAAAGGCAAAAAGACTAGAAACCCTATTAAGCTTCGCGGCCATTTCATACACTGCGCCCGGTGCCAACCTGTGACCGCTTTCGTGCAGATGCAAATGAACGAGTAATTTGTAATGTCAAAGTGCCAGAAAAACGGCTGGCAGCGTTCTGAATCGGCAATTCGTTACGTGTCCAAGGAAGAGAGTTTCTTTCGAAGAATGGTCACAGAATTGATGGGAATTAATTTCTATCAATTTCTGCTAAGATATGTTCGAGGTATTGCAAATATGGAAATTGAAATTATAATGAAAATAAATGCAAAAAACTAACATAAATAAAGTTGACATCCATATTAAAATGTTTTAATTGATAATGGCGCATAATTTAAGACAATTTTATGGAGGTCATATCGACTATTCAACTCGTTAGTTGCATGATTTTTGGGTCGTATGGGACGTACCTTAAAACACATACAGAATAAATTTGTGGCATGATACGCAGCCAAATGCCACGCCAGGCCATGGCAAAAATAGGCTTCTTGGAATTGATGAATTTGCGGCTACTCTTGTGTAAGTCGCAGGTAAATTTTCAATCCCGATAAAAATTGAAAAGGAGCGACATTGACATGCAAAAATACATTTCAAAGCTCTTGGTGAAAGCATACACTGAAAGTGCTGTAACCTAGGTGCAGTTTGTCAATTCCTTGAAATTGTTTTATGTCAAAAAACGGTCAGAAAGTTGCGACACGAAACGAATGTTACACCTACACTCTCTTTGGTGTATTAAAAAAACATCCATCGAAGTATCGAACGCTTTACAAAGATAAAGTTTGTTCTCATGACCCAACGCGTCCAAAAATTTTTTTCGGAAGAAACGATATCGTCAAACGCCTGCAAGTAACGCTATGCAAGAGTCTATTTTTGGTTTTTCTATTTTGCGTCGCTTCGGGTGGCTGTCTCGGTGCCCTATCCACGCCGGTGATGATCTTTTAAACTCTGGAACGTAGTCCAGGGTCACCAGTTTCGTCCATTGTCACATACCAACGCAAACACCAATTTTCCTTTTGCGTAAACATCTGCAAACGGCTTCCCTGAATCGTCAACATGTCGCTGTATTTGATTGACTGTGAGCAAACACGGCACACGGGCAACAACACGAAATGCAAAGGAGAAAATTGAAATGGGACATGTACAAAAAAATCGTATGGATTTTGTCAAAGTAAAGTGAACAGTTCTTAGAATTGACAATAAAAAGCTACAATCTCAGTATTCAACAGTACCTTTAAAACACCAAACGTGTCAATCGTGGCCGATGTTTCCTGTCGATTGTTTCGGTTTCGTTTTCCAGCTTTCAGCGGCGCTCAAGGCGGAAGCCTCAGTGTACCGCAAAATTTCCCTCTTTCGGAAACATTTTCGTGGCGGAAATCTTTTCGAATAGAAGTGTACCGTCGAAATCGAGAGAAAACCCCCGGAACGGGGCAATAAAAGGAGCCCGCGAACTACTGTTGATCCAGAAGGCACCCGAGGCCTGTGGTGCAACCTTTGGTAGCGTGCGATGGCAGCGCGGCCAAACGGCATAAAGCCGTAATGAAAGAATGTTCGTCCATAATTCTCGGCCATGCTCGCTGAAAAGAGTCAATTTGCTTGGGCTAATTTGGGCGAACCGTGGTGCCGTGCTGCTCTCGCGGGTTCCGGTGGGAAAATTAATTTAATTTAAATCATTGCAAACTTCATCTTTGCATCCGGTTGCCGGAATCCGCTGAATATCCGCTGTGCCGGGGTTTCGGCTTCACCGGTGAACGGCAAACGGTGAAACTATTCGAGCTCCGCACGGTGCTTCGGGCGTTCTCAAGTGATCGTTCCGCCAGATCGCGCCGATAATGTGGCGCTGGTGGCCGAAAAGGAATGGAAGAAGCTCCAAACTCATTTCGCCCGCACCGCAACATAGCGCATCATGCATGTTTCGGTTGTGAAACGAGCGAGAGCCGCCTCGATATACAGCGCAAGACGGTGGCAGAAATGGCCGCAAATCTTGCACGGATGGTGTCATTAAATTTAAATTAAAGCACTTGCATTGATTAAAAGAAAATTATGTTTCAAGCGGCCTCGGAACGTGGCTTTGCAGCGTGATTTTCCGACACCGACCGTAAGGGGAGCTACCCCGACGGGGATTGGATGTGGCCCTTAGCTCCCGAATGGGGGCTGCTTGCTTCGTCGGCCTTGCAGACACGTGCTCGGAGCATATTTCGTGCTAGTTTTCCGTTCGCCAACTGCACTGATGATGCACTCGATGGGTGTATGGACACATAATTACTGTGGTTCCCTTTCAGGCCTCTATTGATTCGGCGAGCTGAAGGAATAATAATTATCGCACGACATCGGCGACTGGTAATGCAATTGAAGCAAAGAACAGGCCATAAGTGGACCAATATCCGTGATTAACTACAAATGAAAATTAATGTTTCTGAATTTATAATACATCGGAAATAGGCTAAAAGAGAAAAGATAAATTGGTTTAAATAACATTTTTTGCTGTTTGACAGCTCCATTAAGGACATGAATCATTTCATGTTTTCGATTCTCTAATTTTTAACATTATCATTAGACTTTGCACAAAATCACACAAAATGGTCCATCGAATTTCAAAGAGTTTTCATGAACTCTTCTTGACATCATTTCTTTTTGCACCAACACACCAATTTTACACCAAGCTACGCAGGCCAACACATGCCCACCGATTCGTACCGCGCAATGTATAGCCGCTCCTGTTCAGGTCGTTACAAAAAAAAATACAAACTATGCCAGTGTTCCGGAAATGAGGTCATATATTAGATTCGTGTAAAGCGTCACTGGCGCTTCCGGAACCTGCCATCCGTTGCGCTTTGCCATCCCCGATATGAGCGTGAGTGAGGTCAGTGTTTGCCGGCAGACTTCGGGTGGACTGCCAGCTTGTGGGGACAGGCCCCTCCCCGGGGATGGGGCAACAAAGTAAACAACTTTATGCCACCGGACTCGTTAGAAGTTTAATTAAGTAATCTTTCCCATGCAGCTTTTAAACGGATTTACAGTACGCTCCGTTACCGCTGTTCGCCCCCTCCTCCGCGCGTAAGACAACCGCAATAAACACGGAACGGAATGCTGCCGTGACACGCGCGAAACGGATGATGAGAGTTTCGGTGCAGCTCGCACACCACTGAGCAAAAGTGACTGACCAACGCGAGATGTGACTTGAATGGAGTCAGTGAGATTTATGCTTTCGATTTGAGTTATTTTCTATTTGTATAATGCGGCTCTCACTTTTGAAGAGTTCATACATTAATATATTATTTACCATTACTAAATTATTTATAATTTTTTCAATTTTTTATTTATTTATTTATTTATTTCAGAGTCAACGAACGTTGCGTAGCCTGATTTAAAGTTTCTAGTATCTTTTACCTACCTACCGGCCTACCGGTTAGTGCGGTATGTCCAGATCTGAGTCGACCGTCTACGACGCTCATGTGTCCAAACCGCTGATTTATGCGCCACGGTTCTCGTGACTACATCCCAAATGCTAACGAAAAATTGTTTAGACTGAGTCTTATGTCCGGTAGTGTGTGGATTGGGTCCATTTTGCCACCGTCCCTCAACCGTATCCCTTTTCCCAATCGGGTTGTAGCTATGACACGGTCCCGTAACGAACTATTTTACTCACCAGCTCACCGGTGTGAAGGCTAGTTACGAGTCGTGTAACATTTAATTACGCCCGTGTTCCATGATACGGCTATCTGACCGTTCCGTGGTCCCAAGAAAACAAGCTCCCAAACCCATAACCCTTCCACACAAAATTAGCCACCGGGCACACCGTCGTGCTGGTGTGTCTCTTCCGAAAGCTTAAAGGGTTCCGGAACCACGCGAAACGGTAGGCCGGAAGCCCCGAGCGGGCAGTATATTGCAGAATTAGTCATGTTTCAGGAACGGAACCGAACTAAACGGGCCAATGCCGTGGCCGGACCAGTTCGATGGTCGATATAAATATTCAAGCAAGTCCAGCCAGAATCTCAGGCGGGGAGGCGAAAAAAAGAAGACATCCCTCTTCGCCGGCTGGCTGGGGCAGGAAAGTATGGTTTCGAAGTTGGCCGGCCTGAACCCCCGGCCCAATCCGGAGCATAATTCGCTCCCCAGCATTATAATGTTGGCCACGCCACGATGGCCATTGTTGTCGCGGTACCCATTTGCCAAGTCGTTCATAAATTATATTCTTTCGTGTTTCCCCCATATTTCCTCTCGGACTGCCTGCGGCCCGTGGAGGCGCCCCGAGGCAGTCCGGTGGCCGCAGCTTCGACGCAAGTGCCTTCGAGGGAGAGCCTTTTGGGTTCCCATTATAGCTTATCAAAACACGGCCATCTAGCGGACCTTTGGGGAAAGTTTTTTGGACCACGTTCGACTTCGAGTTCCCGTTGCGTAAGATTGCTTCCTGCGCCCTGGGTGTATGTGTGTGTGTGTGTGGCTGTGCGAGCGTTGCCCACGGGGTGTTGTGTTGGGTGACCATCTGAGCCGCCCCAAGGCCCAAGGTTAGGCCCAGTAATTACGAGATTATCATATTTCGCGCAAATATTCTTCCTACAATTTGCATAATGTTCGGAGCATACAGTTTTTTTTTGTGCCGCCGGCAAGCATTAAAAATAAACCAGGAAGCGGTCGGAATGGTATTCAACTTTTGAAATTTTATGTGTTTTTCTGTTGCCTCACAGGCCACAGAAGTGACTTCCGCGAAATGTTTAACAAACGCCAGCTGAACGATTTCGGGGAACAATCGGGCGGGCCCTATTAACACTTTGTTGCTTTGTTAATGAAATGTTGAACAACTCGAGACAACAAATCAATTAATCGAAGCTCGTTGGAAAATTAATTAAAAAATAGCTCTGTGTGTGTGGCGGCTTCCCCAGAGAGCGGTAGCAAGCGATGTTGTTGTTTCAATCTACGGTGAAACGATAAACATTGAGATAAACATTAAAAACAGCAGGCAGTAGCCGGCCGGCCGGCCGGCCAGAAAGCCGAAAACAGGATTAATGGGACACAATGTTAATGGACAGAAGTAATTATTTTGCACATTGCTACCTCGGAGCACTCGGTATTTCCAGGTCCTCTCGAACTGGCACCGGAAATGGGCAAGTTTTGCAACAATTTCCTTCCTAATACCGGGTGTTGCAAAGTTTCTGCCACTTTTTTCTGCCCACTCGTCACCGCCATTTAAGCTGGCCCGGCGCGGCCTCCGGGCATTTACAATTTCCGTCCTGCAAAAGAGCAAACTTTGACGCGAATAAATAATTCATAAATTGAAAGAATTTTTGGCCCTATTTTTAATTTATTCCTTCTGTCGCGCAGAGGATTGCCGCTAATGTTGTTGTCCTTCCGTTTTGGACTGGGCAAACAGCACAGAAAGAGAGAGCAAAAGTTTTAGGAGTCGAATCGAGTAGAGGTCCTTTTGGTAAGGGATACCCAAACACACCCGAAAAGTCACCACCCGGCGAAATCGAATGCTAATTAGGGTCCGTCGGTTGCAGTCGAAACCGAGCGCTGCCTTACAGCGCCACCAACAAAACAAACGCAACCCGGAACAGGAAACCCGCGAACGCGGTTCGCTTAGAGACTAATTGCTGCAGTAATGTGGTAATTGTTTTTTATAATGGTTGTACATTTTCTTCTCAGATTGCTTGCATTAGCGTACAGCAGCTGTGCGTGACGTGTTGGTCCCAGAATAGGAAGATTCAATAATGTAATGTATCACCGGAAAGCAAGCGGATTTATTGTTTAACAAACGGTAGAACAATTCAGGTTCAGAGTTTCATCTTATTTGTAATGTTTTACCTCCTGCAACCTCCTGCACCTCCTGCAACATTTCAGAAAGTATGAAAAGTAACAGGTAAACATACTACATATAGGGTTAAAGTGATTATACCTTTTGGTAGACTTAGCTATATTTAATGTCAAAGCCAAATACTTGAATATCCAATCATCAGCATCTCGGGATAAATATGGTAATTGAAGAATAATCTCTCGAAAAATTCAACTACATTTTGTCTTTTTACATTTTTGTTTGCCAGTTTCAAGGAACAGTTCATATGTTGGAACAATAGGATCCCATGATTCGTCCGTAGATGACTTGTTTGCACCGTTCCGATTATTTGGACGTCAATTTAGACCCTAACAATGCGGCGACATGAATGAAAGTGAAGATAATTTAATGATAATACTAACTGTACGATGCCAAATTTAACGTCTTCATCTTTCCTAGCTTCGTCGAGACCAAGCCCATTAAATTTCTTCCTAAACATGGAACGCCACTTTCCGTATACAAATAGGTTTATCAATTCTAAAATGGATTCCATTTTCAGGACGAAACAAAATTGTGTTAAAACATTAGCGTATTTTCTTTTAAGTTTATCGAAAAGAGCAAAGCAGTTTAGCATGATCGAGTTTACTTCCGCTAACTTGCAGTTTCATAAAAAAACTGGACAAAGATTAAATTTACAACAGCGCGTTCCGGAATGCCACGACCGGCGATTGAAAAACTTTGCCACCATCAATTAAATTTATGTCGTGAGACCTACTTTGCCACGCTGGGCGCACTCCCGTCCTCCGTCCTCATGGGCCACTGCATTTACATATTATTTCAATCCTCCAACACGAAATTGAAACCTAACGAGAAAACCTTTGTGGTGCAAATGTGTCAAAAAGTGACGCAGGCGTTTTCCGCATGTTGCAAAGCTCGAAATCGGAGCTCGGAGCGTTTGTGGAAAAAAGGGAGGAAAATTAGAATAAACGCTTCATCAAACGACAATGGGCCGGCGGGCCGATGGGACGAGCACTGCCGCCGGTTGCTGGGAGTTTGGGAGCGAAAAGTAAAGTTTTTAATGAGATTGTCCGAAGCGGCCAGACGCGTGAGGCAGAGAGTGTAAGTGAATGAGAGTGAGAGAGATTTAGAGATGGTCGGAGCGAAGCAAAGTCGTTGTGCCCACTGACCACCACTAGCAGAGGACTTTGTTTCCTTTTTTGGCGTCTTGGAATGCGTCAAAAGGCAAGAGATGTTGGGAAAGAATTTTCGGGCTACACATTTTATGTGAAAAACGTTATGTTTTGTTTTTTTTTTTCTGGCTTGGCCAGACAAAGGCGAAAATTTACTTCCCGAAAATAGCTGCCACCCTCTAGTCCGACGGCATGTCTGTGGGCAGCATAATGGGCGAAAATGTAAAACGCTTCCCCATCGCTTGGCTGATCCTAGGGAAAGTTTACAAACTTGTCCCTCGGCGGCACGCCGACTCGCCGTGGGCGTAAAGTGAACAAAAGGGTCTCCTGATTACCTTTGGGCTACGGCTACTTGCCGTTCATTTTGCTTTCTTTCGGGAGACCAAAAATCTCACGAAAGCATTCCACTTCAGTTTAGAGTTCTTCAGTCTCGGGTCAGACTTCACGGGTCTCCGGAAAAAGAATGTGCGGGACTCGAGTGAACTCAAACTAGGGATTCGCTCAATTTCTGTCTAGACTAGCCCAGCGGACAGTTAAAGCACCTTTCCTGGTACCTGGCGGAGCACAGGGTGCCCACTGTGGGTCAAAGATGTATTGTCCAGCGGAAGCTGAGCTAACGCTTGATGAAGATGGCTTGACTTTGAAGTGCAACTCTGCTCATATGGGGCCGCTTCGAATACATTCTAAGTGCAGTTATCCAGGTCACTCCAGCGAATCAGCGCGTGGCAGAGGATCAAACAGAGTTCGTGGCATGTTTCAATTTCACATTCTTATCTGTCCCGTTTGTCGTGCATGCTTTCTCTTAATCCTCCTTAATAATTCCTAACTCCTCCTAATCCTAATCCTCCTGATATTCTAACAATTAGCTTATCGAAATAACTGGATAAATTATAAATAATCGTAAATTTTCTGCCAGGAAAAACAATTCATGCAAACGAGAGACCCATTTTAAATTTGAAATGAATGAAATTGTAAATCCCAAAAGTTTCTTTTGTTTTATTATTTTATCAACTCATTTTTTTCCACTTATTGTGGAACGTAAAAACAAATTCTTTTTCTTGCTAACTTACGAAACAGTCATTGAAACGTTCTGAAAACGTAGAAAATTACTCAGAAACCACCAAACCAAATCCATGGATGGCGAAAAAGAGAGGTGAGCAATTAAATGCTTATCCATGCCCTACAAATGGAGCAACATTAAAGCCTCTCTCTCGTGGATGAAAATTTGAGCCATTAAAAAACGCTCCTTAATCTGTGCGGCCTCACAGACGCAGACATAGACGCGGGACATGGCGTCGATGCTTAGCGGCCCACCAGGCGCTAATGTAATCAAAAGTAACATTATTGCTCCTTAAATTCCCACACGGCATCAACACACACACACACACATGCTACGATTAAGTCATTAGAATGATTAAGCAATTACGGACGAGGCCCAAAAAGGCTATGCATGTGTGTGTGTGTGTGGCAAAGTGCTCTCGGCGCGCGTACGCAAACCGGAAAAGGAAGCGGCGTGGCGCAAAGGGGATTAATTGCCGCCATGGTCTGTGCGTCGTGTGCACAGCTCTCCGAGACACATCATGGTCGCTAAAATTTCACTTTGATGCCTCATTATCCTGTCGCTCATCTGTGCACTGCCACGGCCGTGTGGCTGTATGTGTGTGTTTCGAAACGTTTCGTTTCCAGCACCGGACCAGCGCTAAATTCCCGGCCCGATTAATGGAAGGGTTTCGAAAGTTGGACCACCAACGCTCTGTCAATTACAAACGCACGCAGACACACGTCTTAGCAGAAAAGCGTCGTTACGTCAGTCAGTGCACCATTAGTGGGGCTTTGGTGGCCACTCCATTGGGTCGACGCGAAAATTGTATCGTGTTTTTATTAGGTTTCAATCGTCACAAGCTGCGAAAGATTGCTGATTTGAAGCTTTCCTTGCTCAAAATGGAGATTAGTCCATCGAGGTAATGATTTGTCTTACATTTTTAATGATATAACATAAACAGGTTATGAGAGATGAGGATTATGACAGCTTTTCGAGGAAAACTAAGTAATTTAGATATTCAACTTCTAGTTGGTGTACAAAACAGAACACTTCTAGTGCTAAAGAATATTTATGGGGCCGTCCAATCCTTGACCACTCTTGATTGGTGTGGCATCCTCAAACTCAACGTTGGGAAGAAGCAAATGAGGTTGCCCAGAGAAGATGCACTAGAATCGACAACTCCAACATCTCCGACATTCTAGGTTGGTTCCAACACAACAATTTGCCTCATACTCGGAATTGCAAAGTAAGTGCAAAAATGTTTTTAAATTCCATTATTTCCTTTTGTTAGGTTCACTTGTTTTAGTTTTGTTACGATTATTACGCTCACTTTAGGCTTTGCTTTAAAACTCTACAATTTTCTGTTAATACGGTGGAACGCCGCAATGAGAGACGCCAATTCCGTCTCAAGTCAGGTATCTGGTCATTGGTAGTATTGGTAGTAAGTTATACTGGTCAAATAATCACTTTCGGAATAATTATTAACATCACACCTTGGCTAACGGGAAAAGGGGCATTACTTATGCGTTAACCTCATAGACTTCATTTATTTAGTGCCGTACATTATACACACACAGCGAGCGATATCTTGGGGTAATCTATGGGTAACGTTTTTCGCCACTGTCTAGCCTCTAGTCTAGGAGATTAACGCCAGAGGCCAACTTTTTGTGCGCTTCACATCCGGTTGAGCAAATGATCTGCAACAACCAGGGCCACCACACACACCGGTGAGGGCTGTGAGTAAATCAGCCGCCAATTGTGGGGACCCGGACACCGGAAGCCTCCGGGCGACGTACGCAAGTTTTCACGCACCAAACTCGGCGCTCGGCTGCGTGTTGTCCCACCAACAGGCGGGAAGATAATTACCAACGAACACGCACCGATGCGCACCGCAACCGGAAGCTTCGCACGGAAGACTAGAAACGGAACTTAAGATAAAAGAAAACGGATAATTAAAGGCTACAGTCGAACGGGAAAACTTTGTCGGCGATACTTCACCCCGAAAAGCGCATCCGTCTCGGCTGTGGTTCGAATTGATGAATCTTTTGGTCTCCCGAGAGAAAGGGAGAGAGAGAGGGAGATGGGGTGACACTGCCAGCGCCGAGGATGCACGCGCGCCCAGGCAACACGCGTCCCCGGATGCTGGAGTTTTCTCATTATAAGCACCGCCAAAAATTATCTGCCCCCATCGCAACCGGGCGGCAATAACGAACGTGGCCCCAATTAAAGAACGCTTCGATGCATAAATAACGTGTGGCCGCCGGGCCGCCTCACAGAGACAATCGGCCGACTCGGGCTCGGGCTCCGCCAGACTTTGAGACCGTTTGTGTGAGCCACATTTGCGTGAAAATTACGGCCGCCGCGCCTTCCGGCGGAAGGCGCAATGCGGGAGGCACCAACAGGAGGACCTCGCAGCGAACAATTGATGTCGCAGGCGCCAACGATGGTGCTTCAGTGCCAACGATGCCCAGGTTATCCGGGGGATGGCTATTATTTTCTCGCTTCACTGCAAAGATTTGTCCAGGCTTTTTGCCCGTTCCCCGGAAGTCATTTGTTGCTAATGCTGGGGATGCTGAGGAGCTTCCGTGGTCTTTCTTGTGCGGCGCGATGGAGAAGAGTGTTGTAGTAGTAGTATAGTATATTTTGCATGTTTGATATGGTAGTTTACAATAGTGGTTTGCCAAATGGCTCTTAATGGGTACAGATTTTCTTTTCCTCATTGTCATATAAATTTACAACCTAATCTGGTGGTAACGTATTTATCGTTATTCGACCTTTGTCGGTGGCTGGAGACGTAGATGCAGGAAAAATTTGCAAGAAAAAACCTGCGCTGGTTTGTCTTAAAATAACTTAAACATAACTTAATTATTCCTTATCTAAACTTAAGACTATTGGGCCTAGACTATTTAGACTTATATCCTAGCTAATTTACATTTGGTTGAGCAGGTTGGGTAGTTGTGTGTTCTATTTACTGGCCTCTTCTATTGTCTGATGGAAATTTTGTGACAACTTTGCAACGTGTTGGTGGAAAGTGGGGATGTTGCTCATTTTGTGAATTTCTGTTGTTCTGTGCCATGGAGGTAGGTTGAGGATGGTTTTAAGAAATTTGTTCTGGATTGTTTGAAGTTTTTGTAAGTGTGTTTGAGCGCAGCTGGACCAGATGGGGGCTGCGTATGACATGATTGGTCTGATTAGCGATTTGTAGATAAGGATTTGGTTTCTTATTGACAATTTGGATCTTCTGTTGATGAAGCAGTAAGTGCTTCTGAATATTTTTTCACATTTGAGCCCTATATTTTCGATATGCGTTTGGAAGGTTAGACGCTTATCAAGGAGTACTCCTAAATATTTTACTGATTGTTTCCATTGAATTTCGGTGTTGTTAATTATTGGGCAACGGCTTGGGATTCGGCGTTGGCTTGTGCATCTTGTAAAGTAGATGGCCTCAGATTTTGTGTTGTTAATTTTAAGTTTCCATGTATTGCAATAGTTGGAGTATTTTTGGAGTGCTCCATTTAGTTTGTTCGTGATACTGTTTGGGGATTTCCCTTCGGCGCTGATGGCATAGTCGTCCGCGTATAGATACTGTGTGCAGTTTTGAGCTCTGGGGATGTCCGAGATGTATATATTAAACAGGATTGGAGATAGGACACTCCCTTGAGGAACTCCTGCAGTTGGTGTGAATACTGTCGATTTTGCATTTCCAATGTGTACGGTGTTTTTTCTATTGGAGAGGAACGATTGTATAGTATTTATGATTTGTTTGGGAAACTTTGTTTGGATTAATTTGTATACTAGACCACTATGCCAGATGGAGTCGAATGCCTTTTCCGTATCCAGCAATACTAGTCCTGTTGATGTCTTATTTTTTCTATTTCCAATTATGTTTCTGGTTAGTCTGTAGATTTGATGAGTGGTCGATAGAGACGGTTGGAAACCGTATTGTGTGTCGGGTATTATGTTATTTTCCTCCACGTGTTGTCTTAGCCTTGTTGCGATAACTTTTTCGAATAGTTTACCAAGGCAACTTAACAAGCTGATTGGCCTGTAACTTTCGGGATTTCTGGTATCTTTGCCGGGTTTGGGAATGGCGATTATTTTTGATTTTTTCCAGACTTCTGGGAAATATCCTATTTTCAGGCATCCATTGAATATGTGCTGCAACAGTACGATTGCTTTTCGTGGCAGGTTCTTAAGCGATCTGTTGTTTATTTCATCCAAACCTACTGACTTTTTGTTTTTGAGGTTTTGAATTATCTTTTGGATTTCGCGCGGCTTAATCAGGTCGGTTTGAAGATTTATGTTTGAACTGGTGTTATTGTAGTCGTTGACGGTGGATTCTACCCTTTTGTCCATTGGGCTTTTTTGGTGTTGCGTTATTGTATGGGATTTTTCGAAGCAATTTTTAATGGCTTCGCTTTTTTCTTGGGGGTTTAGCAGGAGTGCGCCATTCACTTTCAAAGGGGGTGTGGATTTGTGGCTTTCTTGGATGATTTTAAGGAATTTCCAGATTTTGTTGCTGTTTGCTGGTTCACGATTAATTGACTGTAGTAATTTGGACCACGAGTTATTTCGTAAGTCGTTTAGTTTGCCACGGATGAGTTGGTTGAGTGTGTTGTATGTGCTTCTTGTTTGGTTGTTTCTTCTATCTCTTTGCCATTTTTTTCTGTACATGTTCTTTAATTTAATCAGGTTGAGTATGTCGTCAGGAATTTTTAGCTTAAAATTTCCGGGGGTGATGAGTGGCACTGATGTATTGTGAGCTTCTATTATAATTTTGCTTATCGTCTGTATTTTCTTGTCGATTTGTTCTTCACTGTGTATTTGGTCAGTTTCGGCATTTAGATTGATTTTATTGTTCACAATGCTTCGAAATTTTAGCCAGTTTGCTGCAGAGTAGTCACGTATCTGTTTGGGCGGAAGTACTATGTTGTTTGTTTTTAGGATTTGAAAAGTTACCGGTAGGTGGTCCGATGACAGTTCAGCTTCTGTTGTTGGTGTAGAGATTTTGTGTTGATGATTGGTGAGTATTATGTCTATTGTAGAGGGGTTTTGGTTTGGATTAACTGGATAGAAGGTTGGGGATGTTGGGTGGCAGATCGTGAAGCTTCCTCTTTGCATTGTATCAAAGAGGGCTTTGCCAGCCCAATTTGTAGAACAACAATTCCACATTCTATGGCGTGCGTTGAGATCGCCGCATATGAAGTAGTTAGTTTTCCGGTTTGTTAATGTTTTTATATCCTTTATGAAGTCCGTTCTGTTTTTGTTTCCTCCTGGATGGTAGACTGCTATGAAATCGATTGGGCCTGTCGTGGTGTGTATTGTAATGCCAATTGCCTCTAGTGTGGACAATTTGTAGCTTTTCATTGATGAATGTTTTACCCCTTTTTTAATAACTATTGCTACTCCGCCTTTTTGGTTTTCGGTTCTGTCGTTTCTGTAGATTATGTACTCTGGTAGGGCGAATTTGATGTTTGGCTTTAGGAACGTTTCTGCTATTGCCAGTATGTGGATATTGTGGGTTTTTAAGAAGCTTGATATTTCTAAATTACGGTTAGTCACGCTGTTAGCGTTCCAGTACGAACAGTTGATTGCACAGTTAGTGGCCATCATGGCGAACAGTACTTACTGATGATTTGAAAGACGACCATTATTTGGTCCTCTTTGGATTTGCATGTTTTCATGCGAGTGAAAGTCTCTGCTATAATAACAGAGAGTTCGTTACTGTTAAATAAGTCTTGGTGACTTGCTGGATTTTTGGTGGCTTGTGCGAAGCTGTGGTGATTAGTATGAGCTGTGCGCTCCGACCAAATATTCGTGTAGCCGGTGTGTGTGCCGGGTAGTGGAGGGAAAGTAGCGTCGTTGAGCACCGGCGTTATTTGCTGCGGTGTTTTTGGTTTAATTGGTATTGGTGTTATCATTTTCGGCCTCGCCGGGCATTGCCAGAATGTAGCCGTATGGTTTGCTCCACAGTTTGCGCACTTGAGTTTGTGCGTCGGGATTTTTTCTTCGCTTGTTGTCCCTTGTGTTAGGGGACAGTTTTTGCTACCATGTGTTCCCGCACATTTCACACATTTTTCTGCTTTGAAGCAGTTAGCTGCTCCGTGACCGAAGCTTTGGCATTTTTTACACTGCATTGGAGCGCTTTTTTTGTTGTAGAAGTCCCATCGGACTCTGCAGTGATTCACTGCCGTGATTTGTCTTAATGTGGGAAGGTTAATTTCCCCTTTTGTAAAGTGCAGCAGGAATACTGCGTGGTCGGAATACTTTTTTTTAATATTTAATTTCTTCACCTCCAGCGGGGTGATACCTTCTTCGTTTAACAGGGCTTTTGCCTCCTCGCATGTGCAATCCAAAAGGCCAGTTAGGACTATTTTCGTTGTTTTTTCTTCTTCCAACTGATAAGTATGGAAGGTAACTCCTTTCGTGGCCTCCAGGGCTCTGACAACCTTTTTGTGGTCCTCGACCGACTCAGTTCGTACTGTTGTACCCTTGTACGTTGCCGTGGTCGAGAACCGAACTACGCCGGCTGATATTATTATACGGTGGACGAATCCTACCGACGAGCTGTACACCACTATCGGTGGTGTTTTCGAGCTTTTAACCGTGCTCGGTTGACTTTCTGGTGCGCGCACGGGTACCTCCTCGCCAGCGTCCGACAGCAACTCAAACTCGTTGCTGGTTTTGATCTCTTCGCCGTTCATTGAACCCTCGGCTGTCGAGAACCTCTTCCTGCGTTTTGGAGCCATATTCGGATGGCCCCTACTTTGACTGACCTCTCTTGACACTTTGTGTTTTATTTGTTCTTTCCACAAGCACGTTCACGACTGCGACCGAACCGTTCGGTGGTCGGATTAGAACTGAGAAGAGTGTTGTAAACAACCGTTTGTCAACCGGGATTCCACGATCGAGAGTTGCACTGCGTCGGAGCTTTACATCGTACCAATTAAGGGGTGACCTGACTGACATGAAACGATCGATGTCCGTGGAATGATAGTAATTGGTTGTTCTGTCATGTTGTGAGTTGGTTGGCTGGTGTCCCGAGTAATTTTGAATTGGCTTTTAGCCCAATGAACATGTTTTCAGAACAAACAGATCAAAAGTGAAGTATAAAAAATAATGTATGTTCGTGTTGCATACTTTTAGGCGTTTTCACAAAGAAGCAATTGAATTTATTTATTTAATGTTACCCTACTTATTTGCACTATTTATTTGTGTTCATAAAATAAATCAATAGGAAAATGAAAATTGGAATAGGAAACAGTTTAGGACCGTCAAAACAATTAATGTGATTAAGCCAGTTTATGTAAGATGTTAACAAATATTAGCTCCAACCAAAAAAAGTGAGTTTCGAGTTGATTCGAGCATTTAAATACTGCCAGTAAATTAGCGTACATTATTATTCGCACACAGCTATGTTATGAGCGAAGAAACTAATGCTCTCGATTTATTCTAGATTTAGTTGGGTGGAAAAACATAAATCTTTTTTTACAAAATAAATGCATCGCCATATTTGTCAAACCGAACGCATTTATTGAAACCACGATATGATCGGGAGAAAACCCCGTTCAAGTTCACCTTAAAAGGATGTTAGCAATTTAGATAATCAATCGATGTGTTGATACACTTCCATGGGCACGGTTCGTGGAAAATCAGCCCTCTTCCAGGTTCGCCCTTTGCCTTTGCGTATAATCCAATCCGGATAGTCAAATTTGTACACTTTATCTCAGATCAACTGCCGTTGGGCTACTCGGCTACTCGGCGACCCGCGTCGACCTTGATGCCACTGTGGCTGGGGAAAAGCCTGTGCCTTGGCACTATCTTTTTAGGGTGCTTAGGCACGATTCGTCTCATAGTTGGGAGGGATGTTCTTTGCGGTAGTGGCGAATACACGAGGTGGTTTGAACAACGCCAGTACTTAATTTGTAGTCGGTTTAGACCTTTGTTTTTGCGGTGCAAGTGCCTCGGCACTGCCACCCTTCGCTGCGAGTCATCTCGAAAGAGGCATACAGCAGCAGGGTGGTAACGGAAAACCAAGTTAGTGGTTTAGTGGGTGTGAGTCCCACACTGTTCCTGAGGGCCTTCCTCAGGTTCGTACATTAGTATTCCAGCTAGCTTGTTAAACCAATAAAAAAAAAAAAAAACTGCCGTTCGGTTCAGCGTTCGTTCACACAACACAACACAACCATTTGCTGGGTATTTTGGGAGCTGGCGTCACAACGAACCGGCGGAGATGCTAAACCGATTTCCCATCGCAAACACCGGAACTAACATCCCCGGCCGTGTTACGAAACTCGCTGGCTAAAAGCTTTCGAGTGGGATTTAAACCAGCCCATGTGCCTGCGTGAAGGTGAAGTGTAAAGGGCAAAATCGATACCATGGCCACCGGCGGCATTGGAAGGACCCTCGACGCGGAATAGTTCGCCCTCCTTCTCGACACAACCTCGCAATGGCAATAACAAGCATTTCCTGTGGAGTAATTTAAAAGCCCGCCTCGGACTGCCGGATTCGACCTTGAGGTTGAGTTCGGAAAGGAGCGGAATGGAGCACATTGAATCGCGGATTGAATCACGCCAGCCGATATCTACGATGCGATATCTATGACTAGCAATGAACCAATCAGTACCAACTCATCAGCATTGGTAAATCATCGGCAGCTGATGGAAGGTGTGCCACTCGTTCGCACTGATGAAGAAAGAAAAATGGATCGAATGACGGTCCCTGGAAACCCCACAAACAACCCGTGACTTTCCCGTTGAAAAGGGAAAAGGCGGAAAGCGTTCGAAAGGAATCCCTTCTTAGCAGTAATGAGACTACAGCCATGGGCTAAAACAGATAGAAACCAAACGCTAAATTGCTATTCTCTCGCACGACTAAGGGCTTCCGCATTCATTTCGCAGAGGAAAAATTGCAGGAACAACGAAGCCTCGATCAGAAAGTAAATTAAACACCATAAAATGATTCTACTTGAACGAATATAGCGAACAAACGTAAGTGAGGTTTCTTTTCAACACTGCAACACGTCCATGTTCAGTTTTTTTCAATTTTATTCATCTTTACTTTTTTAATCAACTTAATTATTTTTGTTTTGTTGAATATTTTGCAATGTGCTTAGTGAACGTTTCACCTGATGTGGATGATCCAGCTTTAAACTGGATTAGCATATTCCCTTACTGCTACAAGTTATTCCTAGATCAAGTATTCCTAGTATTATACCCCTTGGGTGCAATTGCATTCAAATGTGCCAAATAATTATCCATTCAAATGTGCCACTAGCTTTCCCAAAGTGATTGCTAAACAGATTTAGCAAATCAAATCCGTGATTAAAGTGCTTCTCAGATCCGCATCTCATGGGGCTTCCAACGGCTGAGTGACTCCTAGGGCCTTAGTCCAGCTGGTCCACAGTGCTCAGCGTATAAAACTGTAATTGAATTCAAATCAATTCCGATTCCGAACCTAACTTCGTAGTCATAATTTGATTAAATGTATCCAAACGCTTTGATTGACGTAATTACATCGGCCCCATTGGCCCGGTTGTTCTACGGTCCGGCCGTCCCGTTGCGGGTTCTTCGCTTCCGAGATGCAAACATTGCGGTGATCGTGGGTGTCGAACCACCCACGGCCGTCGCCAACGATCACGGACTCTCGAATCGAACGGACTCTCGAAGGAATTGCAATCGATTCCTCCCCAAGCGATGTTAGGTCGTATTGGAATGCACACGCATTGAAAAGCAGCGCGAGAGCGATGGATGTAGTCCAAAGTGCAACCCTGCACTCACTGGACCATTTGGACCGCTTGGGCCTTCTTCTTACAATTATAATTTCATACGGGTCAATTACAGGATCCTCAATTTTGCCTGCCAAGACTATTTCCATTATTTTGCCTAATGTTTTCGACAAAGATTTGGCCGTCAATCAAAGTTTTTGAGCCTTTTCGGAGAAGTAATCAACTTTAAATTAAATGAAAAAGAAATGTGAAATGTGTCCGAATAGTGTTTCAATCTGTAATTATTTCGGTGCGCAAACAAATTCTATACTTTCTCTTTAATGCAAAAGGCTTGCGGTATGTGGCACAGCAAAGATTTATGTCTTTCCATCTTATTTTCCTCCGATGTCATTTCAAAATAAATAAATAAACAGTATTTTCGAGTCAAGAAAGGACGCAACATCTGTGAAGTTGATCAAGAATAAATAAGTGTCAATGCGAGGCGACCCGATAGTTTAACGTAACCATTTCGAAAGGTTAACTGTTGACTTGCTTTCCGATTCAATTTCTGGCGCCAGTCGAACGATTGATGTTCTGGGCGATTGAATCCTCGGAAAAGAAGGCGATTCAAAGTTCAATCAGCATTCAAAAACCCCCCGTTAGCCGATAAGAAACCAATCCATCTTCGTCCACTTACCGACGACGTTGAGCGACACGAAGTAGCTGAGGATCGGCTGGGTCGAGATCTGGCACTCGTAGAGTCCGGCGTCCCGCTTCTGGGCCCACTTGATCTGCAGCGTCCAGTCGTCGGTGCTCTTGTGATGGGTGGCCTGGAACCGCTGGTCCGAGGTGTAGGTGTAGCTGCCGACGGTCAGTATGTGGAGGTCCCGGTGGCGGATCCACGAGACCTGGGCGGCCGCCGGGTGAATCCATTTAAAATCCAGCAGCATTCCATCAACGACACCGTCAGGCCCGGCCGGCATGAAATGAGAAATGTTCGTCAAGAGTAAATATTTAATTTGATTATTCAAAGCCTCAACCCGACCGGTCCGGGGTCCGGGGCTGCCGATAAGAGTGAGACGAAGAAAGGGACGGCCCCGACTGGGGGTCTGCGGGATATGGTTGGGAGAAAATAATGGCTTCCCGGAGCGACCCGATCGGAGAAGCCGGTCTCCGGAAGGGCCCGAAAATCTGCCGTCTTTGTTTTGGCCTCTCCGGATCTTAATGTTCTTAATAATTTCTGGATGGTTCCTTGCACGTTTTAAGCGTCCTGTTCTTCCAGCCCTCCTGCTATGGCCCTCCCGCTCTAGTGTGGCCTCACCATCGCGTCGATGGCTATGAATACTAAATCTTTCGCCCCTCGAAGGATCATGCCATCGACGGGACGAAATGCGCAAATTGGCCTCGGCGAAAATTGCGCCCAAGTCGAGCGTGGCCGGGCAGAATTGCCGGTGCTGAGTGCCCATCCATCTTAAGGACTTCCCGAGAGCGCAACAGCTGCTTCGCGGGAGAACTTTTCGGGAGCAAATCACCCGAAGCTTAGAAGCCCTGCGGGTCCCTACCAACCCACGCTCTAGAGACTTCTTCCGCCGCCCAACAATCGCAAGCCGTTCCTTTGATCAAGGACCCCCCAGGTTTGCCGTGAGCCCCGCGAGCGTTTAGGGGATGAATGGTTGTTACCTGTTATTTCACTTATTTATTTTTCGTGCAGGATTCGGGCTTTCCTGCATCGAGCACACGGATTAAGGTATTTGTGAGCATGCTCTCGCCCGTATAGGAGGGATATGTAACGGATTCGGGACGCTAAAAGCACGGAAGCGAAAGGGCGTCTCTGGGAGTCGATTGAAGATTTGGTTTTTGAATGGCCAAAATAGGGCACAACAGGAATTTTTACTGTTCGTAAGCTTTTCAGAAAATAAAGACCAATCAGGCCAAGTGTTACTACCTTGATTGGAGAATAAACCTGAAAGTGAGCCTTGTTAATCCAAAACAAGATTTATATTCTTAACTTCTTGGGTAGTTTAAAGCCAAATGCATCGATCTTAGTTTAGACGCTCGACACTCTTTTTTAAATTTAATTTTTTGAACTACTTGTCTTGTCTACCATTTAATGTTATGTTTGACAATCTTCAAAGATCTCGGAAGAGGTTGACAATGGGGTAATTGGTAAAGTGTAGCACAACAACACAACAATCGAATTCACCAACGGAGAACCATTGCTTTGCTTCCTTTCGAACCAATTCTTCAAACGTTTCTTCGTATAATTATGATTATGTTTTGTGAAAGAAATTAATAGAATAAACTATAATTTAGATGCGATAAGTTTTTGCCATTATTTACCGCAACCCAACGAATGGTTCCAGGGTACATGATGTAACGCCGCCTCAAACGGTGGCTAACTAATTACAGATTGGCACCGCCTAAAGGCACCTTTTCTGTCCGGACCTTCGCCAAGGCCGGATTGCAGAGAAGCCGCGATCCTCGCGATACATCAAAACGTCCTGGGGTCCTACGGGGCCAGGCAACGAAAGACTACATTATAAAACAAAACGGCCCATGATCGACCCGTAATTCTTCCTTTCTTCACCGTAATCGACGCTGAGCACACCAAAATGAGCTGATAATTATTGCCGCTGAATGAAAATTTATGAACCCCCCGCTAGGCGGAGCAACCCGCATTCGAGGGGCCGCATTATTCTCGCTTGCCAGGACATTATCGAATTTTTGATTACTTTTTGAAGGTAGACTGGCCTGACTGGCTGACTGGTTGGCTGAGTGGCTGAACCGGCTGCCTCCCGATGCGCGGTAAACAGTCAACAGTCAAGCCTTGCCATTGCAATTAAGGGAGCTCAGAAGTCAAGCCCGCGAAAGTCGATTTTCCCGGACTCTTTCTCCGGCGTTCCTGGCTAGACGGGGCACCCTGTCTGAGCCTGTTTATCCACCGGGCCCCCCGTTTTTGGGGGGCAATCAGTGGTAATTTTGTTTGGCTTGGCTTGTTTGCGACCGAACCAGAAAGAAGGTAAGCAAATTAATTCATCTTATGCTTAATGAATGTTTATTTTTTCCACGACCGTGGACGACCACGGCCACGGGTGGACGTCGACACAAAATATGACTGCCCTTATTTCATACGTTTCGGCGGGCGCTCGTTCGGTGACATGTAGGCCACACGAATTAATTGAAATATATGGTGGCAACAATGTGCTGACCACACTGAAAGATGAGTTGCAATTGCCGCCCGGCCGAGTCAGCTGTTTGCAATATTTACCTGCGGCTTTCGCGTTATTAAAAACAAACACAGTGCCCACAGCCAATGAGGCGTTCCAATATAATTTAAAACGAAAAGAAACAAAACATGATAGGCAGAATGGCAGAATTCCCCGTTTTCATCAATGGCTGAATTAAAAAAAACCTATTCATAATCAATGAGAAAAAAACAATTAAAAATGGCACCAAAGAAACAATGATAAGGGCTACAAGTGAAAGAACAACGGAAAAATTTAGGGAAAAAACTTTGAAAAGGAACTCAGAAATAATAAACAATACTAGTTAATTGGTTAGCATTATAAACATAAGAAAGACAAAAATACATAAAATACATAAAATAAACAGTAAACAAGTCGTTGAAGTAAAATAAATAAAATTAATGATCCTAGAAAAATATAGAAACCTGTGATACCCTAACCCCAGGCGGTTCGTGACAGTGTTAAGCAAGGCTTGTACTACATCATCCAAACACTAAGCCAATCCTGGCACTAAAAGGCCGAGATCATTGCGCCCTTGATGGGGACATTAGTGAAATTTAAACCGAATTAGGCTTGTAGTATCTTTGGTTGGCCCTATGCCAGCCTGTCACTTCAACACCCCAGAGCTTACATGCCACACCGGACGGCTCGTCGGCCGGGAAGTGACAGCGCAATCCTCGCTTTTAACATCGCCCATTATGACAGGACGCTCGCACCCGTGGGAGGCGCTCACTTTTACCCACACTTTCCGTCGGACCGGCTTTTTCGGGAGGCCAGGTGCAGTACGCAAAAAGCGCGCTGCACCGACCACGCCGGCAGGGCCAGCGCACAGTGGTCCCAAAGTGTCGTCTTACCGTTTTGTTGGCCAGATTCATCACCCGACAGCTGAGATAAGCGGATTTGCCGACCAGTGCGGTCACATTGGTCGGTGTTGTGTCGTCGAAGAACGGTGCCTCCCATTTGCCGCTGCTGCTGCCGCCACCGGCACGTGTCAACGACTGCGGCTCCTGATGGGGCGAGTGCTGAGCCGACGCCGGCGAGCCCGAGCCCGATGCTATCGAGGCTGCGGCCACGTAAGCGCTCAGATGAGCGGTGCTGATATCGAGCAATGATTTATACCCGTCGACGGGTTGGCTCTGCTGGACGCCACCGCTGGTGATATCTGTAATTGGAAATGGCAGATGGAGAGGAAAATTGTTTCAGTACATCGATCACGGTGCAACCTCCGGTGGCCGATGGTTCAGAGGTCCCCGAGTCCATCGGAGTCGAACTCCGCAGGACCGCCGGTGAAGAGTTGACGTTGGCGAACTCGCCTTGGATGCGAAGGTGTGGTCACCATCTCGACCGTGGTCCGTTGCCCGTATGTTTATGTTATCCGCTGGTCAACCGGGAATAACCGGCACCATCTACAGCAGTCTACACTGGATCTACCACCTTGGCCGGTTGGCCAGTTTTGGCATGAATCTGTTATCGAGCGCCCCCCCGAAGGGCATGTCTTCTAATCGTAACATCTTTGCCACTCGCTCGCTGGCTAGCTGGCTGGCCCGACTGGACATTGGTCAGGACAGTGGCAATAATCAGGCACTGTAATCTTCACTCGGCGCACTTTAATGCTTTGTTCGACCACTGGCGAACCTCTGATACTCGGTAGCCAGTGTGTGCCAGCCGCTGGGCCGGGTCGGGTTGGGACACTCGCACCGAACCTGGGAGCACTCTGCTCTGCTGTTTGCTCTCTAATAAATAATACAACACACATTCGTCTGACAATCATTTTTCATTTAAAATAAATGATCGTACCGAGCAGGGCGGATGACGTACGAGCGTAATTTAACTTGCAACATGCGAAGATGAAGTTGAGCCACGAGTCCGTGATGTTACTCTTGGGTAAAGTTAACGAAAGAAAGGCGCTAGATGGACGATGGTGAGCAGTGGAGTTCTGTTCGCATATGAACAGCAGCTGTCCGAAAGCAAAACTGTGACACAAACATTGTTGTTTTGCACTAATCATTCAAACCCTTTTTATGATAAATAATCATTCAAACACTTCTGACTAAATGGCTTTTGTCGATTGGTGAAATGTTGATAAACTTTGTATCTACAGAATCTAGGGTTCAATCAGAAGGTTTAGGATTAAATCTTTTAGTAAAGATTGAATCTTTTATGTTTACGTAAAGTGTGCTCACTCCATATAACAAGAAATAACAGAAAATATAGCAAACAATACACTGAATTTAAGCTCTTAAATTTCTTAGCTACCATAATGTGTGTTGAGCATAGTTATGTTGTGCGAACAATGGAAATTCCAAAATTAACAGTTCCAGTTCCGATTGAATAGCATTAATGTGTAGCATTAAATAAGCAAAGTGACACGCTTTGAATCACGCATTGAATTAGGGAAACAGCTTGTACATAAAAAAGGGTGCCCGGGCAACAACTATAATCGAATCAATCGCTGTGTATCTTGCTCATGGGGTCGGACCCAACAAGCCGGCGGTTTCTTCCGGCGCCGTAACCCACACGAATCCGATGATTAGTATGAATTTTGCATAATCATGCCTAAACGGTGCATGTACAACATTTTGCGTGTAACGAGACCACACCGGACACGGTGGTGCATGCCAACCACACATAATGTATTTTGCTATAATAAAAGGCCCATGTACAACGGGGCCTGGTTAAACAGGCTCAACACGTGCCAATTAGCCTCACCAATTGGTGTCATAAGAAATTTATAAGAAATATTAACGAGGCAAAATGCATGCCTAGGGTTGCACTTTAAACCTGGCATGCCATGAGCTTGGCTAATTGTATAATTCTTAGCAACATCTCATATTGTTTCTTGTGTTGCCCATTACAGGTCGAGCGCTTGGTGCAATTATTTACAATTCATTTATTGCTAACGAGCCCCCGGACCGGGAATAATATAATTAATCTCCTACTCAGTAATTACGTTTGCTAAATAATAACAATCCATCTTCATCCGCGAGACCTCAACGAACGTTTTTCTGTGAAAAGCCCGATCCCGGGTGCTGGTGTTGCACAATTCCAGCAGCAGCACCTAAAACCCAAAAGCCCCTTTTTTTCCGCTATCGCCGAAAGATAAATAACACATGTTGGGCTGCCCGTTCTAGTCGCGAAGGCAGCGCTCGCGGCCGGGTTTTCTCAGTCCTTCGGGACCGGTATCTGCAGTCTGCTGGCAACCGAGGCTGGCCAGATGCAGCCAAAGCGAGCAACAAACTGCACTCCGCACTCGATATGCCGGTGCCGATGGTGGCTCACAGGCCAAAGCTCGCCGTCGCTCGCCGTGTTTGCTCAGCTGCAGCCGGTGGGCCGGTGGGCCAAAAGATTAAACAAACCAGACCCACGGCATGCATGCGACACAGTCGGCCCCCACGGGGGATACTCTGGGGCTCTCTGATTTGATATAAATGTACATTTTCTTGTTCCGCATTTCGACACACACCACTCACCGGAGGGAGCTTACCGGAGCGCGGAGGGTCTGGTACGACTGGTCGTTAATTCGTTCTCCGCAGGATACGGAAACGAATTCTTTCCGCGTGCTGCCAGAAACCCTTCCCGGAGTGCCACAGGCGCCCTCGAGGCTTCAGCCGAATTTCTTGTTCCATTTCAATAAAGTTTGTGTTTGCACGCTGAATTATGGCGCTAGTTTGCCATAAATTACATTCCAAACTCCCTTCTGCTCACCGGGAAGGTATTTTCTTCCCGGACCGGGTGGTTTCGGCAGCACTTCGTTTTTTTCCGGTGGCGAATCCGGAACCACTCCGGCACGCGGTCGTAAACGTATAGCGCAAGCAAGCAACGCAAACCCATCGTCGGACAGCTGGCCCAATGTCGCCGAAAGTTATGATCCACTTCCGCGGGCTATTTTTTGGGCGGTTCGTGACACGACGATCGCCCACATATGGTGCGATTTAAAACTAGTGGAAACGAATCCGGAGTTTTGTGGAACAACAGTCAATACATGCTATTATATTAATTTTATGCTTCTTTGTTCTAAGTTCTAAGTTCTTTTGAAGAATAGTTAGAAGAAAGCAGTCTGGCATTTTGAGCAGCTTCACCAGTGTTCAGATGATCCGTGTTTGCCTTCGATTAGAATTGAAAGAAGAATTGCTTTGGCGATACTGAGATTTTTATTTGGGGTTCATGTTTTACAACCGTTCCAATAAAAAAAACTCGATGGAAAAATGCATTCTTCTACGGCTGTCCTCTCAATTGATTGGCTTTGCGACTCCTGAGCGCAGAGCTTAAAGCATATACAAAAACTACTTCAACTGGTGAACATTTTGAACTAAAAAGTCCGCTAACAGCGCGTACTGATACGAATGATGGACTCAATTCGCTAGTAAAGTTAACACAAATTTCTGTACATTTCAGAGCCCGAGATATCTTTTGTTCCAAACACTGTCTGTTGACTTGACCAGTGTCGATGTTTAGCATAGCAGAAAACGTCGTGGAATTGCCAAGAAATCGAGATTGGACTTTTCACTCATAAGAAGGTAAGCAACCGTTTAAATATACTTTTATTTACACTTGTGGCAACCGGTTATCTGGACAATGAACTGTTTTTGTCAAAATAAATAATTAAACAAATAAATTAACAGTTTACGATGATTGATGATTTAGGATAAATACGAATCAAAATGTTCAAATGATTGAATTCATAGTTTAACATTGATGAGAAAACATTGACAAGAAACTCAAACGTTCAATGAAGAACATGACGGTAAACCCACGTCATCATGTGTACGACATGTATCCGGTGGAATGATGGAGGACTCTAAGCTCCGCCTAGAGGATTACTCTCATTGTATCGGACAGATTTGTGAAGCCTAAAGGATAACCTCATAAAAACCCACTCTGCGAGCTAGCTCTTCTTGTTTAGAGTACATCGTAAACTTGTGACCATAACAGCCACCGGGGCGGAGGGCGGGGGCTGAACTGAACGCATCCCGCCATCCATTAGATAATTGAAGCGAACTTTTGCAAACTAGCCGGCCCTACAAATTAATGGAACCCGCCGACCGAAGCCGTCCCAATCCATTCAAATCGTGCACGTCGGGCCGGGGTCCGCATGATGGGATCATGTGGGTCGCCGCCGCTGAAATCTGCCGGCCCGGCCGCTGGATCAAATTTAAATTTATGCATCCATCGTCCAACCATC
This sequence comes from Anopheles cruzii, assembly GCF_943734635.1. NCBI lineage: Eukaryota > Metazoa > Arthropoda > Insecta > Diptera > Culicidae > Anopheles > Anopheles cruzii. The sequence continues at coordinate 19,633,738 of NC_069144.1, forward strand.
CAACGCACGGCCAGGCGGAGATATCTAATCGAAAGTTATTGCTGACGCCAAAACGGAAGTTATTCTTACACCCCGGCGCCCGTCAGCACGCAGGCATACCAGAGTGAACGGCGAGGACGGCCGGCCGGCCGCCCGTAGGTGGCCACCACTCTGCTTCGTCGGACGTGACAAATAAGTTCGCTTTGGATGTAGTTTAATTATTTACCGCTTCATAAACCGACCTGACGGGTCGGAGAGATAATCGGGTCGGCGAACGGCACGGCCGGATGATCCGTGCGGCCAAGAGCATCCTGCTATCGAACGATAGTGGGTCGCCGGTCAGCCGTTAGCCGTTCTTCCGGCACCGGCCAAGGCACCGAAAAAGGTTTTGTCCTTGGATGGTTAGGTCGCTCGCATTGGAGGCGGCCAAGGCGGATGCATAAAATTATGGTACCATTTTTCATCCCTTCCTGGGCCACATTACCTCGGTACCGGGGGCTTCATAAAGCAAAGATATTCCAAAAATCCCGCATCCCGCCCGTGGTCTTGGACTTTGCGGGGCACTTTTTGGGGTGGAGAACTATGTCCGAAATGCGTTTGTCGGGATTTTTCTTTCCCCACCGAAAGGTAAGGACCTGTCCTGCGGTGTCCTCGGGCGCACCTAACCCAGCAGGTGCGTCCCCGTCGTAGGATGCCGCCGGCGAAGCGTGAAGAAGATCTTTAAGAATCTATGGCCCGCCCGGGAAGGTGGGTACTTTTTACCGATCGAAAGGAGGTCCCCTCCTAAGGTTAAGCTATCGGAAACGGGCGGCGACCGGATCTGGGCAGTTAAGTTTTATTGCCGTAAAGATATATTAACTACCGGCGCACGGCGTTCTAGCGGGAAGTAGCGCCCGACCGAACGGCCGACCAAATATTTCCATCATCCTGCGACGTTCTGCGGTATCCCACGGCTGTCCAGGAACCGCTCAGGAACGGGAAGTTATTTCCCTCGTTATTCATGCTCGGCTCGGCCCCCCTTTTTTACGATCGAATGATAACGCGCCCTCCCCCGGGAGCATGCGGCATTAATTTTGCACACCGCCAAAATTTGCTTCACCACTAGAGCCGAACTAATTTATGCGTCTCCGCTGCAGATGATTCGATCGGTCGCTTGATTGGGGATCCCAGGTTTCGCCTGGATCTTGCTCGGGTTTCCGGGATTCGAAAACGAAATCGGTGCAATTAAAACGTAATGTGCGTGAGGATGTCGCAGCGAACCCCTCGATTAACTTCCTGCGAAGCGACATCACACCCAGGACAAGATTTTAGTGTGACGTCGTAGCTGCGGTATTACTCCAACTTGGTAAAGGAAGACAGATCTGGGATAGGCTGGGTGGTCGACCTGACACCCGCGAGGGATTTACGGTCTGGGGTACCACCGTAAAAAAAGTCATTCCCTGGACTAATGAGCTCCTGCGAGGGCTAACAAGATTTCCGTGGGGACAAATTCAGCCGCGCACACACACACACACACACACCTGTCTCTCTCGGGAACAGTTTATGTTGAGCCACTTGGGAACCCTGGCTGCCGTTTCCGTATACCGGAAACGAGCAGCCAGATGAACGACTCGGCTGGTTGTAAACAGGCAATTTACTCTGATAAAGTAAAATTTAACTTCATGGCACCCACGAAGATAAATTTGAGCCGCGCGCGAAGTCGCTGGTCACGGTAAATCCGCGATCCGCGAGCAAGATGGAACCGTACCGATAGGGCATCCTTTTCGAGTTTTAAATTTGTCACCGTTGACTAATGAGCTCGTTTTAAATCACTTCCCTGGTTCGCCGGCGCCTTCCTTCGTGCGATAAGCTGCCACTGAAGCGATTCTTTCACCGGCTTCAACGTGGCGCTATCATTTCCTACAATTAGATTAGGAACATGTCCACTTTGGTGGCCTGTTGCGCCTTTAGGGTATGTCGTTATGCTCACAAAACTGTTACCGCATCTGGATCACCAGTTTTTGCTCTATTTTCGATGCAAGTATTTACACCACTAGCATTTCGCTCTTTCAAGTTTAGATATCATTACGAAGTTTACGAAAACAATACGAGACCATAGCAATGCAAGAGGCATCGATTTAAATTTCATTGCATATCTTTAGGCGTATAACTTTTGTTTTACTCTTCAGCAGACTCTTCATATTTTACATTGATGGTGAATTATACTGTTAATGGTCTAGTCTACAAATTGTTATTCATTCCGAATACTCCAATTTTAAAGCCTCGTTTTTCCGATATTTCTGCCGTCCACCAGAGTCCAACAACGAATGAATCGATAATCATTTAAAGTTTTACAGGATTATCATAAAACAGCCTCTTTGAAAAAAGTCGCAGTCAATTGGCCGCTCATCGGTCAGCTGTGGATTTCGGGTCGAAGCGTGCTAAGATTTGTCCACGATGAGTAGACAGTTCTAGTCCGCTTTTTCCGAAACATTTCGCGGGTGAATATTTGATAAAAGCCACTCGTTTGCCGACTGCACGAATTGCGATTGCTCTACTTTATCAATTATTCAGTCAACCGATTTCTCTTCTCCCCGGCTGAGACCCCAGCTGGAACGTTCGCCCAAAAAGAGTTCGATAAAAATCGGCACCACCGTCTTGGCGATGAGATGGGAAGCAATCAGGGCTGGTGGCAAAAGAAGCGACATAACTTTGCCCACCCGTCGGTCGTTCAAAACACGCCCAAGATCGAATAATGGACAGATTTACGAAAAAATTCCATATTGAGGCAATAATTAATGGAAGAATTTCGATTATTACACATTGGTAAATAATGATGAAATTATGGAGAAAATCGACGGTCGTGGTAATTTTAATTGAAACTCAAAACATGGCTACAAGTCGTCAATTAACTTTTCGTTGGTTTACCTTCCATCTGTTCGCTCGCAGGAACGGCCTATTTTTTGGGGAAAGAATACCCGTAAATTCCGTTGTAGCAAAAGCGAAAAGGTGGTCGTAGAAATCAATGAATTTGCGTAAAACATCTGCGTACCGAAAATGGAACTTATTGCTGTCGCTGCTATTTTTGCCTTACACCTGTTAGGCTAGTGCCAGCAGCAATGAGAAACATCTTGCTTGTAACATGGTCGTAAAAATCACTTCAGCAGCACAGCAAAAGCTGATGCTTCAAAACCACGCATCACTTTCAGGCGTGAGCCCGATAAATCAACCCGTCGGCCGTCGGGTTTTCGGTATGGAAGGTGCTACTTGAATCGGCACTTAACAGGTGAAATCGAAAGCACTTTTCCATCAAATATATCAACCGATTACCTTCTCGGTGCTCAAACGCTTCGGCGTCGACGACCGATGCCGACGATGCCAGAACAAATGCGTTTCGTGTGCGATGGAAAACAAAAACTGGAAAAGTCTGCTGTTTTCGGAGTCCCCGAAAAAACCTGGGGCTGTCGATGGTGCGTGAAAAATTCACCACACCAATTGCGTACGTCTAAGCACTTTTGCACTCATCGTTCCTAGAACTCTCGGGTCTAGCCATTAAGTGGTACACATTGATTGAATTCCGAGACGGAGAAGAAAAATGCGAACAATTTCGTGAGGGTTGCGGTTTTGTTTCGTGTACCACAGAGTGTGTACCACGCGTACCACTTCTACTAGCGTTAAGTGTTTGGTCTCCACGTGCTACGAGAAACGTTTAACGCAGGAAACTTAAAGAATAAATCAATCTTGACTTATGATGTGGAAACGGAGTATTAGGTTACTTCAAACTATCGACAGAGAGCATGGAATGCAATGCTTCAAATCGAAATTTATTGAAATACTACTTCGAACGAAATTTTTGACAGAGTACATCGATCAAAGAGAATTTGACGATCTGCCTGTGAGCCCTATATCATTGTCACGAAATGTATTTCAAATATTATGGAATATTAATTAGTTTCGAACATATTGATTGAAAGTCGATTTTTTTAAAATCCCAATAAAATCTTACTAAGCTCTCCAGATCCGACATTGTGTCCTTCGTGATATTTTTTTCTCACTTGCACATTCCAATACGAACAGAACGCACCGGTATGCCGTGTGCCATCTGTCTCGACAGCTCATTTCTGCTCAATTTTTCTAGATGTGAAAATATATCTGCCGTTCGTGGAACTCCTCCACATACTTTTGCAACGCAATGAAGGATACTTTCGCGAAAGTTTATCACCCGCGAAAGCAATAAATGAGATTCTTGTGCAAAGTAATGCCGCTGGCCCGTTTTACGGATTGAATCGGTCCGGTGCGCGAAGGAATTTTGTCAATCGCCACCACGACGTGAGGGGCACAAACATTGTTCGGCCCCCAGATTTCGGGCCATAGCCTGTACCCGGCTTATTGCTTTGTCACATATGGTACCCGTTGTCGATGACGAGGAACATAAAAATGAATTATGGGCGAGTTCTGGCTAAACAGATGGCTTAAAACTTTGGTCGCGTGTACTTGCAGGGATTTATTTCTTGGCCCAAAGTTATTTGCCGAACTTTTGTGTGCGGGATACGAATACCAGGAAGCAGTGGCCAGGTTGGGACGGAGTTCACCATAAGTGGATTGGGTTTTTATTTAATTTATTTTACGAAATCATTTAGGAAGATCTGATGTAAATGAAGTTCACCATGCATGGACACGGAGCGCGCCATGGCGTAAGTTAATCAATAACGCAACGATTCCCTTTTTCGGGGGTCAAACATCCACATCCACATCTCGAACCACTTCATTCATTCCCAGGGATCTGTGAATCGGTCGGGACCCACAAAATTTAAACTTTAACACAATGTAAGGTCTTTTACTTAACGAGAGCTGTCTTACTTTCTTACTTAACCGGCTACTACAAACGCCGAGCGTTCCCGGCCTGTAACAAACATTCTTCCATCGCTTGCGATCGCGATCACCTTCGTCCACCAATTCTGCGAGCTGGTTCGTTGTCCGCTATTCTCATGACATACGCAGTTCATCGCAGCATGGGCGCCGGAAGCACATCGAACTGAAACCGGTGGTGGAGACCTTAGGGACGATCTACTTCAAGTCCAATTATTATTTTCTTAACTCTTTCGATTTTTTTGTCAAACGTCCTTCAACAGTAAATACTAATAACGATTTCTGAGACCTTTCATAAGAAAAAAAATCAAATAATATGTTTTGTACAATTTACAATCGGTGTCTATTTCATAAGATCGTTTTCGCTCAAAACACATCCAATTTTACATTCGATAGCGTTGAAAGAGCTCAAGTCGTTACCACAACCAGTGCGCTATGCACGCATAGCGCGAAACCAGTCCTGCCCTTATCTTTGCGCGATAAGGAAGTGTTGCGTTCTCAGAACGCTTCTCTTTCGCAACATAAAAGCCATTCTACTGTCATACGCACGTAGCACAGCGCGTGTTCCCCTTCGCCATTACCCAGCTGTATGTTGTATGCAAAAACAGACATCCTTCTGCGGCCTGGGTGATGTGTGTGTGGTGAACGGCGTAAGAAGCAATTGAAACAACAATTGTGTCACTTCCACATCACTTTGGAGCGTCCCGGGCACGTCACCATCAGGAGTGTGTATTGTTGCGACAAAACAAACATTGACAACCCATGGCAATGTTATGAGCTACGCAAAACCGATACCGAATCAGAGGTCGTTAGGAATCGATAGTGTGGAGAGCGTGTTCCCGGATGCGAGCAGTAAAAGAAACCTCCGAAATGGGCACCCCAAAACAGAGGGGGCCACTTTTCTGGTGAGCGTGCACACGAAACGCAAACCTCAAGTCACGAAACATTGTGCTGATAGTGACATGTCGTCAGTTGGAAGTCAAGGGCGGACCCCGGGCTGGGCCGGATCGGACCGGGCCTGAAGAAGGCGACATTTGGATGATGTGCAAGTTGCAGTGGCACTCACAACTTCTCCGGGAATAAACTGGCAGCAAATAAGTTGAGCACCGAGCGCGAAAAATACCAGAGAACCGTTCATCGCTTTTTTGACGTGCGAAAAACTTTCCTGACAGCGCCATCTTCCTGGTTCGGCGAAATCGGTGTGGTTTTCTGGGGAGGTGAGCAAAAGTTTCAAGTTGTTCCCGGGAGGTACAGCATGCTTCCTCTGGATGGCTGGATGCTCGGAGCCGCAAAAGATCATCTCGCTGATGGCGGGACAAACAAGCCCCGAGCAGTGCGCGAGCAGTGAACGATGTACCCGAAGCGAGACGACAGCATAACTTTGGTTATGTTTTTTTTGTAACATTGCTCAACAATTTAGCTCAGCATCAATGAAGCACTTTTGGCTCTACTCCTTGAATACTACATCAGAAATATGATAAATTACGCTGGTCTTCGTGCTGCGTTGAAGTAGTTTCAGACGAACTTGGAGACGTCCATGAAGCAGCTTATAAACAGTTATGATGTAGCCTCGAAGCGAAACATTTTTAAAGAAAGTTCTTCAATCAGTTCTTTTGTGATCTTAGCTTACATTACAGTTTATTTTCAGTTTACGGTTGCAAGCTAAGTTTAATATTTTTTTATGATAGTAATAGAGTACCTATTTAGCGTCATTACCTTTCGCCCTTTCAAAAGTAATTTGTTGTAGATCATCCAAGTATTTGTATACCAACTTTTTCTCTGAAAAAGTTGCAGGAAATGCATATTTTATGTGCTTCCACTATTGAATACAATAAATGCATCGCACATGGCTCTATCGTACTATTTTCATCCGTAGCACATGTTGTCGCATTAAACGAATTTGGTATGCGGAAAACTTGATGAAAAAATTTGCATAAAACAGCATCGAATTGAACAAATACCGATCATCGGCTGCATGTATTAACAGCTGAACTATAGAATGTGTTTCAGTAGAAAAGTTAAAGTAAATGAAGGAAGAGCAACCTAATTAGGCAATTAAGTTTAATTGGATCGAAAGCTTTTGCGAGCATAAATCTAACGATTTGATGAGCTAATTCTCTCACATAATTACAGTGTTAAGTTGAGTGTTACGGAAAACTACATCATTGACAGCGACGACGGTGACGAACATGATCGGAATATATGGTACTCAGGGTAGCGTAGCTACTTGCCATACGCCCAGCGCACCGTAAACGTAACCTTTTTCCGGAACGCATCAGAACGAACGACCCCCTGACTGGGGCGCAAAGACTCTCGAGATGTTGCCACTATGAGACGAACGCCATTATCGTCAGGCCTCGGGGCGGAAGAACAACTGAGTGGCATACGCTTTCAAGAACAAAGCCCCACACGTACCCTTATCGTGAAAGGTGGTGCTGCTGGTGGGCTGAGCGACCCAGCCCGTACCCTAACGCTATTACACGATAATTATTGCGCAAATAAATTAGACGCCTACAAGAGGCAGACGCGGCAAAGCCTTTATGAATGTTTCCCTCCAACGCCAAGGCCTGGGGTCTAAAATGAGGCATTTGGGTTCGGACCCGAGCCGACGTCAACCAAACGACCAAAGCAGCCGGAGAACATTTGTAAATGGTACATCACTTTGAAGCCATCGCCTCGACAAATGAGAATGAGGCCCTCCCAATACTTCACACGCCGCGGTCGAAGCAGGAGCGGTCGTATCCTTCGTTCACGGCGTGCCGTTTCCCTTGATGGCGTGATATTTGTCCAGCCAGCACCAGATTTGTCACGGCCGTGCGCGGGCTTTATTTCCGAACCGACTGCTGGGGTGCGCAGGATGCGCAACGCTGAGACGGAAGCACGGAGCGTGGGTTCAAGAAAAATCTGCTTAGCGGCACACCGAGAAGTTACGCGTAAGTGTTTTAAAATGAGAAACGTGCTTCAGCATAAATCTGCAAATAGGGTAAGAGAGAGAGAGAGAGAGCGCGCGTCCTTGAAACATTCCATTTACCGTATCTTTTCCTGAGCCTGGGTGTTCCTTTCTGGCCTCAGCGGTTCGGACCTGTCACGAGCAATTTTGCGGTAGTTTCATCCCATCGGAGATCCCATCTTGGTGGAGTGAATGGGCAACAGTAACAAATGCCCCCGTAAGCCACCAGATACTAACAGCGGCAAGGAACACACATTTTGCTTTGTACATTCTCAATCACCAACAGCACCGGGCACCGGGAAAGGCACACGATAGAGTGATGCACCAGCGCCGAACGGCTCAAGGATGTGCGGACCGAGCGATGAATTGTTTTCATCGTCACCAACCCGCGCGGCTTTGAAGACGTCTCCGAGTGACACTTTTGACATGACAGTTTGGAGAACAAATCTGGATAACTATTCGTCCTGCAGCCGCTGGGAATAGAGCACTGTGGCGTTTCAAAGGATGTGGCCGACGGTGTGTGCATTGGCTTGAAAAAGGGTTTTGTAGGTCAAAAGAAGTACGATTGAGGAGAGCTGGGAGAGCTGGTTGCGATGCTTGAGAGAGCAAATATACCGTATTTTTCAATGTATAACGCGCACCCGTGTATAACGCGCACCCATATTTCAGGAGAAAAAATTTGGAAAAAAAGTTTTTTATTGGACATTTTTCAGATATGTGATATCCAACAAATACCCAATGATAATAATGTATTATGCTAAATAATCTAAAAAAAATCTATATTATTCTATAAATATTCTAAAGTAGACTAAAGATAAAATGCGTATACATTGCAAAAGACATACTACAGGGTGTTTCTTTAACGATACATGATTTCATTTGGTTATAAAGCAAAAACGGCTGAATATTTTTTATTGGTTGAACATTTATTTGAAAGGTTTATTCCTTCCATTTGATCAGAAAAGAACAATTTTGGTACAATGTTTACCACGATTGACAGATGTTTACCACGGAATACGACCATAAAAATGAACCTAAAAGGGCACATTTGTAAGTTTAGAGGAGACAAAATTTTTACTACCCTTGTATAACGCGCACCCAGATTTTAGAGCTAAAAAACTTGGGAAAAAGGTGCGCGTTATACATTGAAAAATACGGTACCTCTTAAGAGTGGCAACCTGGCCTATTGTTGCTGAAAATGTTAATTGGAAGATACGAGACCAACATTGAGCAGTATGAATTATCATATCATAAGCTGTTAAATTTCGAAACAGCTGGAGCAGTACTATTCCGGCGAGAAGAATCACAGCAAGTCGGTACATATGTCCCAGAAAAGGAGAAAAACTAATATGATTTGTAATAAATTTAAAAAGCAAACAATAATAAATAATCAAACAATAATAAAAACATGTCATGCTTCCTCAACATAATTTTTTTCTTCATAATCATACTCCAAAACACTGTGTTTTATGATATTTTGTAAACGGCTCACCAGGCGCCTCCATTTTGAACGAAAACAGTTTACCTTGAACAGTGGCAGGTCCAGCGATTTCATTTAATAAAGCGTCAGACCTTCAAACCTTGTCTATTGTTGCTAAATTGTGAACGTTTCACAAACTTTTCCGATAACAATATTTTGTTTTGTTATTCACTATGCAAACTTTCAAGCTCCTTTCACGATGACGATGTATCGATTTTGCATGGAGCTCGAGATTGAGCCATCGGTTGTTGAACGTCTAGTCGAACATAAGCAAGATGAACGGCGTGTGGTGACGTTAATGAAGCTTGTTCCTTTGCCGCTTGTCATTGGTGTGGGTATTAGTAGGTGCTAACTAACGCAGGAGGCGTTAATTTATTGACAACAAAGCATAATCACAGGCCATTTGCGTAGCAAGTGTGGCAGTGTCAGTACATACGACCCATTGCTAGTATGCATCGTTCGTTGACAATATGCTTAGGAAAACGCTGCGCGAAAGAATTTGAAGCAAAAACAGGATTCGTTTCTCGTTTTCTCGTTTTATTGTAATACGCGTAATACAAAGAATATGAACATGTCACGATTCCTGCCTGCCGAGCATTCATCGCAAACATTGATTTAATTTGGTTGCAAATGGCATTTGAAGTGATTTAAATTTTATTGTCGGAAAAGTGTGCCAATTAAATCGCATTATGACAAACGATTAATTTGGTTCGTCGTATGTGCGACGGTTTTCCGGAACCCAACCACAGCTTGTGGCAGTTTTCATTAGACATCGCACCGCCAACCGCTGCACCAGCGCTGTGCATGTGACGTGCGAGATTAACTGACGGGTGATAACTGACTGGGTGGGTTGGAAAATTGGCAAGTCCAGCGAAAGCATACGCTGGTGTTGCTAACCCTTCCGGGCCGGTTCGGGATTGGGTGAAAATGAGAGTGTTAAAAGTGCGTGATCCAAATTGAAGGTTCAAATGAATAAAACTCACAGCACCACGAGCACACGCACCGTAATCAGGCCATTTCGCTGCAGATGAAGGGTAATAAAAATTATAATCATCCCTATTAATACCGGCATTATCAGCAACACACCGTCATCCACTTTTTATTGTGCCGGTGATGAAGTTCGCCAAGGATTAACCCACCACCAGGTACGTGTGAAGGTTGAGCCCCGCTGGTCTGCGTAGGGTTATCGGCAGTAGTGATTTAAAATATCATTTGACGTGTGTCGTGTGGAAAAAAGCGAAACTGTGTCCGTCTGCTACACTTAACTATTAATCTGATTCAACTCCGATTTCAGTGCATTGCAACGCAGACAGATGGCAGCGTGAAAAAGAGAAATCTGGTACGACTATTTTTTTAAATTTATATTAAATGTTTTCAAATCAGATGTAGAAGTAAACGCAACATAATTCAACAATCAGATAATTAAACATTAAACATTTCTATTCATGTAATTTTTTAATTTCGTACTTGCATACGAGTTTTCGTTATACAAACTTTCCTTTTAAGTATGACTAACTAAAGAAATTTAAATATCCTCTTTTCATCTATACCATTTGAATAATTTGCTATAAAAATTCCCTCTGCATAAATTCAATTAAGTGCATACAAATCGTAGTCCAATGGTCATAAATAAGAAACTCTTCCGCGACAGGTTGAGGATGATCATGACAAATGGTTCGCTCGATAGCTTCGCGCCCGTGGAACCACCCATTCATTGTCGCGCGCAAGAAACCGGTGGGCGTCCCATTCGCACCTTCAGTGACATTAATTTCGTTCCTATTCCCATCAGACCGGCCGAACCTACTTCGTTGCCTTCCCACAAATAGGATCGACGAACACACAAGAAAGCCTTGCACCAGGACACTATTCAGCCCGGACACCATGGACAAGAAGAAGGACACTTAAACTAATGACCCGCGAGGTACTCCGATTCTGCGGGCCAGGCGTCGGTGAATGGCCAGAGAAATGTGTTTCAATGTGTTTGCCTCTTTTAAAACGGGCCAGAGTTCGGAGGCAGCATACTCAAGCAGTGCGAGGCTCATCATGATCATGCTTTACATGCCTTTTGTCTGCAGGGGAATTGGAAAATTGTGCCGCTACAGAAGGGTGCCGTGTTTTTCTTCCCGGACGGTCGCCATTGCGTGCCTTACCTAGAGGAGTATAAGAAAAGAAAGGGAAGAATTATTAGTTGATGAACTTTCTTCATCCACATCTGAGATATCTCAACACAACGTCGTCGTCTTGCTGTTACGCAACACAAAGTTAACCCGGTTTTGGTACAAAAAGATTTAATTAGTTTGATGGCTACCGTATCCTTGCTTCGCTTAAGCTGCGACACAAGAATATGGGCCCTTGCAGACAGCAAACGCCATTTGAGATCCTTTGAACCCTTTTCTCGGCCACCGCGGGACTTTAAAGTGTGTGTGTGTGTGTGTGCGAAGCGTACGTGCTGCACATCGTAATCGGAATCCATTTTTCCGAATTGTTTACCGCATGAACGAGGGAAATCATTTGGGCCGTCGAAAGCCTCAAACACCGAAAAGCCCCAGTCGAGTACCCATGTGACCGGGGGCAGTGAATAGCGCACGATTTTTCCGAAATTCCAACACGTGTCCTGAGCCAAAAGGATAAAGGAACAAAGCCAACGTTCGCAGAGAGGCATAGGCTTGAATAGGACAGAGCAGTATGCACGGAGAAAAGGGCTCAACACACAATCTTATCGGAAAAATCTTCCGTGTACCCCGTAAGCAATGGGCAGCCAGTGCTGCTCAAACGAAATGTAATATGCTGACACGATGTAGAGGCTGCAGGACGACCGATGAAACGTGAAATTGAAAAACGAAAACAACATGACCGAGGAATTCAATATTACAGCATTAAAAACCACTCACGGATAATCCATAAAGAGAAAGAAACGAAGAAAGAGAACGAAAAATCCTGTTTGTGCGCAGATCTCCAACATTTGACCGTAATTCTTGCCATCGGTTGGGCGTACTTTTGTTTTCGGTGGTTTATGTTTGGTTTCTGATTGGTTGATAAGACGATCGGTGGTGTCAGCAGGTTTTCTTTGTTTGATCTCCGGCGAGATCAAAGTGAAATATTCTCTGTAACCCAAAAGATTGGACAACAAACCCGCTTTTTTATTTAATGTATTTCAAACTTATCCGACCAAATTTAACCCATTTAAACTTTCGAAATTGGAAACTGTTTACATAACGTTGAGTCACAATTCAGAAGCAAAAATAATGAGCGCATGAAGGAGTGAAATTTTGTTTTTGAAATAAAATCTAATTAATTTGTTACAAAAGTTTATCGTGCTCAAAACCTACAGACCTCGGAGCGACCTGAATATTGTGAACCTAAAGACTCCGGCTGTTCCGGGCGACTACAAAGTGGCTTCCGAATCCTGCCACACATTTTACATTGAAGCTCTTGAAAGCTTTCTGCACTTGTGAACGACATCACAGCTAGAGTGCCGTTGAGCTTCTTGCAAATTTAAAGCATCATCGAACGAAGGGTGTAAGGATTCTTTAAGCCGTCACTTAACACGCTGAGTGCAGAGCATGCAAATATGCATTGACTACACTCAACTCCAGCAACAACGGAAGCTTTATTTTTCAGAACACTCCATGCATAACTTAAAGCCTTACATAACTTTAAACAATACAGGAAATGAAAACCACTTTCAGTTTATATTCCAAGCACATCCAACCGGTTGGATTGGCAGAACTTTACGATCTCACGAATGGCAACGAGCTGGCCTCATTGTGGAAATTTTTGTCAATATGCGAGTAAATTTTTATAGAGCGATTCCATAAAGAGCTGAAAATCCACCTTCCAATCAACGGTCCCAATCTAGGTTGGGTTACGTAACTGCGAAACGAAACGAAACAACGAAAGGAAAGGATACGTCGCACACCGCACGAACAATGATGGTGGCCGGATGCAACAAAATCCCGGCTTGATTCCTCTAATGTATAGCACTGCATTTTATGCTCAACCACCACCGACCGGCCATCTAGCCAGCCACTCACGCTATTGAACGTACGGATTTCTCAGCGGTTTCCGATTTTTATGAAAGAATGTGCATCTGCGGTGCATCACTGCGCTCCTGGAGCGACCGAGAGCGCACCCGGTGAGCGGGTTAACAACCGCACTGTTATGAGCCCATAACTTTTAGAGTATAACTCCACCGCCGCACCGAGTATCGCGTTTCGATTTGATTAAAACCGCATCCGAAAAGCACTCACACACCGAATCGTTCGGCAACTTCTGCTTTTTTTGTGAGTCGTATAAAATGGCGACCAAAATCGATAAAGATCGCTCTCATGTGATAGGTACCATTTCAGTGTTATGAGCCAACAAATGCCCCTACAAATCGGTCAACTTACACCGATCGAGGCGGTGTTCTTAAATTTAACACAAACAGATAGGTTATGGTATAATTGTAACATAAAAGAAAGGGAGGAACAGGAACGCAGTCATCAAATGTCCTCATGTTTCAGTAATGTTTCGCATAAAGCGGATAATGGAATTGAAAACTTTTTGGTTTTGGTTTCATTCGGAACACCGCACCACCAATCGCCAGCGATTTCACCCGTTCATCTATTGATGATTTTTCTAACTCATAATACTTAGAGCACTCCCAATGAATAAATCATTAGTTTTAAGCAATTCGTGCACCTTTCACATCGTTTTCCTTCGCACCGAAACCGACTGCTGGCTGGTTCAGTACCTTACGTGCACTCGAATTTAATTAGTTTTATGCAAATTTGCATATCTCAAAGTGCGGCGCCTCTGAACGAACGAACGAAGATTGGCCAAGGAAAGGGAGTTAGAATTGTAGTGGAAAAAGTTCCGTTCCCCGATTCCGTTTCATGGTGAAGAATCAATTAAAACACCATAAATCATTTTATTTTCCATGGCGCTTCGAACCACGCTGCTAAACTGTAACTAGGCCAGGGAGAAACTCTAACGACCAATAATTGAATTTTCTCGTAGCCCGAGCCCCGTTTTGATCGAATTATATAATGCAATACTTTGTGCCTTAGATGGTTTGTTGTTGAATATACGATATTTCTGTTGGTGCTCTCTCGGTTGGTGATTTTGTTCGAACAGCCGCGTGGCCCGGATACGAGTGTTGCTTTGATTCAACGAAGAATAGCTCATTTCATGTGGACTGTATACGCCTCTTGTCCAACGGTATGTACTGAGGCCATTAGCATAGCGATCCTCACCATAGACAATGGTTTTCTTTAGCACCAGAATCCCATTACAGATCACATTCCAAAACAGGCCGGAAGCTGGCGATTCGTTACATGGGCCGCCCTATTGCCCTGTATTAGTATCGTATCCTTGTTCGGCAGCTTCCCAGAACGTCGCGCCGGAAAAGCGTTCTCAGTCGTCCTTGTGCAACCACCAGGGTGTCCTTTTGTGAGCGTTGGACACGACCGGAAGCCGTGTCGGTTTTGCTTCCGGGCTGTGTCAATTGTCAAACAGCTCGCGTTATTAGTCTACCATTCCGGAAGCTGCCACTACAGTAAAGTGCTCCGTAAGAATCATGTGGGCCATGATTCTGACGTCTCAAACAGTGCCAGACGTTAATATAAATAACGGAGGCGGAATATCAACAATCACTCAAAGTTTAGCATAATGAGACCACAAACAAATCTTACCAGATATTGAATAATTTCATAGTTCTACATATATTTTTATTGAGCTTATCTTCTGCAACTATTTGTGTTTACTATGAGACATAAAATGGTGCAGAATATAACATAATTAAGCCCCTTATCAGAGATATGTAACTTGAAGTAAATTCAGCTACAAAGTTCCGTAAATACACCCGGTTCATATGATAGGCATGTTGAGGTTATGTCAGTTGTTTACTATTTTAGAAAGAATTACACAGGACAACGTTGCATAACGGCACCTATTATATCAAAGGAAAATAAGTATCCCATAAAAAGAATAAATAAATGGAAGGAAGACCATTGCACCGTAACGCGCTTCCGTTCTTTTTCCAATTTTCATCTCCCTAATTAAACTTGGATTCACCACGGAATTAAACAAGGATCCCGGAAACTATTCCGGGGGCGCAATAAAAGAAAGACCACGGAAATCCAGTTTCCTAATCAGTAAGATTGAGCCGATGATGAAGCAGTACCAGTACAGGCTGCTCGGGGGGATTGAAAGAAATCCGCCAATCCGCGATGGATAAACAGAAATCAGAAGAAAAGCCGACAAATTCCTTGATCGTGATATTTCGTTTGCTACTGACACCTTTGGGATTTGACTCCGGTATGATATTCCATTTCCATCTCCGCCATAACAGAACCCTCTTAAAGGTAATATTTGCAGGGAAAGCAAGCCACGGAAGAAATCTTAAAGGAGCTTATTTCTACTCCGTGGGTTGGTTGTTGAAACATGATTAATTTAGCTATTCGGTAAACGTTACCTTAATTCAGGAAAGGGCCTATTCTACAGTTTACTAACTATCATTAAATAATGTTGGCACATTTCGAGAAATTGTGCACCCGACAGCGTTCGTTTGCGGTTTTCGCAATGGCTTCGCATGTGTGGTGTGTGAATCCTGCTGTCGACAGCAGGCGCCGAGACCAGTAACGGCGGCAGCTGTTCTAGTAATTAATGTGCTAAGCAATTAATCTAATCGTGCTCAGTTCTCACTTTGGCCGCGGTTACAACATATTGTGCCGCGTGGCTTCATGAAATGCCCTTTCCACAAAGGCCACCCCGCCGTGGCGTGGGATTAGCGAAAGGAAACGCCTTTAACGTTGGCCACCTTTATATGGCCCACCTCAGCGTAACATGATGCCTTCTCTGCCTACGGCGATAAAGTGAAGCACTACTTGATGAATAATACATTCAACCGTACAATAGGTGTGCCAGTTGAGGTGAAGTTGAGTCGAAACTGTCGCATTCGAATTATAAATCCTTACACAGTGCCCTACGCAAGCTTGCCGCTTTGCCACAGGATATTCTTTTCGTTTATGATTTATTACCTCACGAAAGTGAACCTCATTTTCTTTTTGCAAATAGCTTCAGCCTAATGTCAAGGAAAGTCACTAAACGGCAAGTAATTGTGAAAGAAACAGACCTCCACCTCCAGACCTGAAGCGGAGCTAAACGGTACCACGGATCTGCGGAGGACACATTGGACGCATGAAGGATACGACCAGAAAAGTATGACTTGCAGAACACCGGTGCCTTAGGATACAATGTGTGGCAATATCTTGGTAACTTTGCATGTTTCCCGGATATTTTAAACTTCGGAAACTTAACCCTCACGTTGCGTACTACCAACTTCAACGGTTGAGTGGAAACATCAGTTACATGCTACACATGCACCGCTCGGTTGCTAATTGGCCGAAGAAGCTGTAGAATCACTTCACTCATCAACAAAGGAAAAATTTGCTAACTATAATCCTTTGTGACCTGTCCAAACCACAGATTAACGTTATGTTGCACAGTTTGGTACGAAATCTGAACTTCACTCCTCAAGATCCCAAGAATTCATATGGAACTTTTGAATGTTGAGCCCCAAGTTCCTAATCGAAGACTCGTTTTTCCCGAAAGCTTACCGTCTGGCGAGCTGGTGTTTCTAAGCGGTAATGGAATCAACACGAGCCACCACCGTTCCCGGTGTTCCGAGTGTTTAATCTGAAAATGTATATTCGCTCCGATTCCGATTTGGTTGCTTAGTTGCGGTCTGCGGTTGTTGCTCGTGCGGTTGATGACAAAATCACGCCGAACCAGCCAAAGCTAAGACAACGAGCGCTATCGCCATGCCACAGCGCACGGTGGGCCAGCGAGAGCGAATCTACGTCTCCAGTGGAGCTTGTACCGCCTATAATGGAGTTAATTTTAGAACCAGGACTCTGCCACCCGCTCGCACCAGGGCCAGGCCAGGGTTTGAAAAATGGCTCCAATGGAGAGAACGGGAACGCATTAACCGGAAAACCTAAAATTACCATAACCAACCGGTTTTGTGGCTCCAAATAGTCCCTTTTTCATAATTGAGGTTAATTACCATTTCTACTCGCCTACGGTGGCTCGGGTGTCTGACCCCTTGTGAAGTCTTGAATAGCGGCCCCCGGGTTGCCCCCGGGGGCAACGCAAGCTAATGAATTCACCACAGGCTACTGGTCTGCAACCTAATGCCCAACGTTAGCCTAATCCTTCGAGCGAGCCGTCAGCCTGCGCAAGATTTACAGGATTGGAACATAAATCTGTGCTGAGGAGGCTTGCCTTTCGCGCAAGCATCGGAGAAGCATCGGGTGACCACCGAGCAGGTGCTCTAAGCTTCTTAGCAATCATTAATGGACGAGAAACCTGTGGCTGCCAGGAAAACCAGCAGCTCACTTGGTGGACCTCCCGGAAAGCTAATTGATGGAAGAGCACCGGACACACTGTTTTTTTTTTCCTCTGTTCGACTCCGTTGTCTTGACACTTTGAAACTCGACCGGGTTTGAAACTGTCAAACGTGGCCACGCACAAGCCTGCGGTCCTTACAACCCTTGCGGCCGACGTCGCTGTCACCGAAAATGGTAAATAAATGCCAATATTTAGCACGATTAGCATTCGCACGCATTGGGCAGGGTCACGGGCAAACAACAGGGGGAACGTCTGTTCGGTGGGCTCAGTAGCAAGAGTTGAGAAGTCACCCGTCCGGACCTGTGGACCGTTGATTGTCCTCTTTAATTAGGTTTAACTAGAGCCCGCTCCGGGCGCTCGCGCTGGCTGAAAACTTGATCATGATGGGTTTATGTTGTTGACCTTTCAGGAACACGCAGAGCAGTGTCGGGGAGGTCCTTGCTGGGTAGGACGGTGGTTGGCCGAGCCGGTTGGGCTTCGCATTCGAGCTAATTGTGGATACCGTAGCCTGGGTGTGATTTGAGCCGTTCGACAGCGCGGAGCTCCGAGAGCTCATGCATATTTAATTCATGGTACTCTCGGTGGGTCCTGTGGCCCGGCGGCACCCGAATGAGTGTAATAGTTTGAATTTATTTTACTTTTTTGCTAAATTAATGATATGCCTCCCGTTTTACAACATGCTCGTGAAGTACGTCAAGCGTCTTGCCTCTCTAAATTGCGTAGCAACTCGATTGAAAAACCCGAAACGGTTCGCAACAGTCAACGGCTTCTAGATTTAAATTTTAAACAATGCCAACTAACGTAAAAGGGTGGAGCACAGTCTTCGAACAGGATTTTATCTGATTACGCACACGACCGTGGCACGGCCCCGGAATGTCGGCATTATATACGGGAGGGTTTTGTGGCCACCGTCCACCATCATAAATATTCAGTTTCTGGCGTTGGCCTGCCCATTAAGCGGATTACAAAAGACTTACTTTCCTTTGGTTTGGTTTGCAACAACCAGCGGACCCGGTTGGAATGGTCGGCCCTGTCGGGAGGAGGTTGGTATTGGGACCGCAAACGAGTAGTAGCCCTCGGCAGACGCACATCAGCGGGAGAGCGAAAGCGCAAGTCAATGGGCGAAGGAAAATCAATTAACACGAAATTTTCCAACGCCCAGGGACGGTCTCGTTCGCACCCAGCAAACTACGGCATAAGTGTAGTAGGTCGGACATGTCGTCCCGGCTCCGGTCGCAAGCCCCAAGTTGCCCAAGGGTTGGAACATACATTATCATCAGCGTAAGGGAGCGTTTGCCTTCGTCGCCAACATCGTCGTCAACATCGTCGCCTAGTCTCGGAGCTTTACCATCCGAAGGGTGCCGCACGTAAAATGGCGTGAAAGTGCAAATAAACGAATCGATAAGGCCGTGAAATGATCCGGCAAATTCAATTATCAGCACTCAAGCACAAATCGCAGCTCAGTTTCTAAAGATTCGCAGGGCAAACGGCGTGACTTGGCGTAGATTAGAAACTTTGTAGCTGTGTACTTCTTAGTAAAGAATTTATTTAAACAAAGCTAGCTAACGGGAGTCTTTTGTTCGGTTTTGAAACGGAATAGGTTAAAACTCACTCGTGCTTGTTGGGTGACTTTCTAGACTTTCCGTATTGCTGTGGCAAAACAAAGTTACTGTACAATTGGTGCACAAAGTACACGCGAACAAACTGTGCGCTGATATTGCGGAACAATACCGAGAATATATTAAAATAGATTTTCAGTGGCTCGAGATTAATAAAATACGCCAGAAGTTATGCAATAGGAGCTACATAGAACTGAGTTTTGCGTAATTTCTCCGGTTACTTTCACTGTACAGTATTTGTGGAAAATCGACTCCCAAACCCCAAAACTAACATCGACCAACATAAAACACACCGAGGCACAGTACGCTGTTTGTTCGGAACGCTTCACAAACCATCATTTGCTCCAAATTCAAACGAAACTAATTTACTATCGTTCCTTCATCAGGATGCCGCCAGCGTTTTGGCTAAATAAATGCTTCACGGAGTTGATGGAACGTTAAAAATTCAACGAACTTTTACTTCTGGGCGGACTACAGAAGGACGCCCGTCAATCTAGCGAGAGTAGCACGGACGATTTGTCATACGGTACGTTGCCATGGGCACGGCACGGAGCATAAGCACAGCTGTTGGGCCACCGGCATTACTTTGGTGTTTTGTCTTACCTGTAGTAAGTAGCCGTCTATTAGCGGATAATGTCTCTTCGCTACAAGGAATTAAGCACTGCCGAGTAGTCCTCAAAGAAGTAGCTAACTCACTCTTGGTATCCTTAACGGGCCCGTAAGCCCACCGCCATCGGTAAATGTCCTTAATTAAGCTTATTTCCAAACACCTGTGAACCGGCCTCTTTGCACACTTTCAAACCAATGGCTGCTGCGTTGTTTTTTCCACGCCTCCACGACTTTTTCAACCTTTTCCATTTTCTTCATTATTTTCACCTCGCGCTCGAGAAGCGGCAACAGTCTCGACACGCCGGAACGGCGCGCTAATGAAGTTTACGCAATATTTTTCAATTAAAAATATTGAAATTGGCTTTTTTCGCAGCCGCACGTCGTAACCGGGAAACGATTGTACATGCTAATTAAATTGGTTCACCTTGTATGCGGACGCCCCGCTAGACAAAATCCCGGCCATCCCGGAAGTAGGTCCCGGGAACCGTGGGACAAAATGGTGGATAATTTTCGCAACATGAGCACTCTTTCGTGCACAGTGCGGGATTCTTGGAAGACGCGGTTTGTGTCGACAGAACCACGTAGAACCTCGTAGGGATTTATATATTGGCAATTATAAGTTTACAGGTGCCCTGCTTTTTAAAATAATATTTGAGAAAAAAGCATCTCCTAAAGAGAGTTATGTAACTCGAACTGCTGCTTTTATTGCCTTTTTCCATGGGCCACAGTTCATAATACCAGGCTAATTTATTTTTAGCATAGGATTAGCATTCTTCTGTGATTTTCTGAACTTAACTCTCGTTCAAACTCTCGTTACTTTTCTGCTACATAATGTATTTTAGCGTTCGTCAAGAACCTATTTATTGGAAGGACAAATTTTAAAATTTAAGGTTTTCATAAAATATGGTGAAAACCTTCAAAAGAATGATATTATTTTTAGGAGGGCTATCTTTATTTGAGTTGAGTTTGTGTTCAATTAACAAATAAATTATATAAATTACACTGACACTCAAAACTAAACAATTATTTGCATGAAAAAATCATTCTTTTGCACAGGAAGAAAACTAATTAAGAAGACGACAAAGCTGGGGCAGTTACGAAAATTCTTAGGAACTTTGAATTAATATCCATCTCATTTGCCAAACCATTCACACAATTTATGTCTGACCAATTGTCGCCATTCTTGAGCATGATAAAGTTTTCTTCGCTTCCTCGCACCATTCAAGCGCGACGAGGCAAGATAATCATTTGCAAGACGCCAGTAACGACTATTCTGTTTGAGGTCCGCTTACAGCACGGTGCAACTATCTGATGCAACTGCACGAAACTGCATTCCCGCCGTAGCATTCAGGACGGAACCGGGCCAGAAAATGACGCTAAAAGTAGCTCTCGCCCCAAGGTGTGTTGCACGGTGTTATGAGATTTGTTCCTTCTGTTTGCCGCGGACCTCATCTACGACCATTCCCGAGGCATCGCTTCGCAAAGCGTGGCACATTTTTTTCAATAAAGCATACCTCTCCGTGCTGCCATGAAACGGAACGGTCCAGGTGCCCGGTGCCACGTTGACGAGGGCAATCATTCAAATGAATGTCGCCCAGACCGGATGTCCTGTACATTGTGGGAACTGGCGGTTGCGGGCTAGGAGCCAGCCACTATCTCCGGTCACCATCACCTTCCACTAGTGGCCACTCGTTGGGTGCACGGTCCGTCCGTCTCCGGGGTTATTTGATCATTAACCGGCTCCAAATCGCTCGAGCGTAATTTGATTGCAAACTTCAACCCGTGAGTAACTCGGGTCGTAATCACGCCAAGAAATAGTGAACCCAGCGAGGTGCAGTGCGGGACATGCCGGGACCGATATTAAGTAATTTAAATGGAGTTATACTTAGCTTCGTTGCAGCCGGTAACGGGCTTCATGCAGCCGGTTGGCTGAAGGATGCTAACAGGATGCTGTTGCAGGATGCTGCTGCTCACACCTTTGTGGTCATAGGAAAAAAAACCCCTCGGCACAAAACCATCGTCGTCGACAGGAACGTTCTTTCGTAGGGAAGTACATTAACCGAAGTGCAAAAAGTTAAGACCTTCACGGATAGCGCGTGCTCCCCAGCATCGAACGGGCTACAAAGCTCAAATTCACGTTCCACTGGAGCACGTCCGGACTTGGGCAAAAAAACGGTGCGTCAGCAACTCGGCCAAGACGGTGTAGAGCGGGAGCAACGAGAACAACATGAATGACGCAGAAACGAGGGCAGCTCGGATCGGTAGATGCATATCTTTATCCTCGTGCCGATCGTCCTCGTTATCGGCCATCGTAATGGTTATTGATATTTTCCCTGGTTTTCCCCGAAACGGTTGAAGTATTTTCATTTATAAACCTGAAGTGCCCACTTGGTATCGCTCGGGATGAAGATCACGTCAAGCGGCTAATAAAACGGAGTTCTGTGCTGCTGCAAAATGTTTATTTAGAACGTTTCCACCACCATCAACAGCTCCTTCCAATAATCAGTTTAATTGAGGTAGATTTCAGTGTAAACTTTCAGGACTTGTTCCAGGACTTGTTGTCCTTGCACAAATTCAATCTGTGTTCAAAACAACTTCTCATTTAAATATATAATGTGGCTTCCAACAGTGACTGTACTTCGAAACCAATTCAATGGTGAGTTCAAATCAATGATTACATGTTTATTCACAGGTACAATACAACGATACGTGCGATCGGAGTTCATCGTGCCTAATCATGCCCATGGCCGCTTCGCGGTCGAAACCAAAAGTGATATTGACGGGTTCGGATAAGCAAATTAAAATTTCACGTTCCTATGGTCACCGTCCGTCCGTTATCATCGAAAATCATCGGTTTCAATTATCATCGTGATGGGTTTTGTCTCATAAATCTAATATGCTCTATAATCTTTGCCCCACAGTTCGGTTCGGGTTATCCTCCGCTCCGGTTTAATGGGAAGTGACATTCCATTAAAAGCGGAGCGACCAAAACATTGGCCGCGCGTTCAATTTATTACTGCATTGCAGGGTGTCAGCATGTTGCGGTACATTTTTTCCACGTTATAGAATTTTCGATCCCGAAAGCTGAACCCGAAAGCTGTGAGATACATAGCGGATCCGGTTCGACATGTACTAAACGTGGACAATTCGATTTCGTAGATTTTTATCATCCTTCAGACATTTATGAGAGATGTTAAATGTTTTCACCAGAAATCATTTTAATCTTCCTTAATGATATCTGAAGTTTCTGGAAATGTTTAAGGGGCTCATCTAAAGTTCACGATGTCACTGGCAGAAAACTAACCTTGACGGGCTGCAATATGGGTCACCGTAATTGCCGGCCTGAAGTCGTTTTTCTTTGTCTTTCTGTATTTTAAAATGGTGCCAAAAGTTGGTGCCTTGTCGCCGTGGGAGTAGATATCCTGCCGGTGACACGAACACGAACCGTGCAAGATGAAGTCGGTGCACGGCACCAAGTGACCAAGAGACGCCGCCGCGTCTGCCAAAATTGCTTTTCCAAGTAAATTACGAACTAATAGAATTATAATTAAACTTTACGACTCCGGGCAAGTGCAAGTTTCGAGGCGAGCCAGTGTGCTTGAACTTTCCGTTACTTTTAAGTACGCACTCGAGATTCGAACATGCTCCGGGGGCGCTGTTTTCAGAGCACAAGCCAACGCTTCGGTCGACGCTCGTCAGCTGTGGAGCCCCGATTGAGGGCGACATCGACTGCAGTGGCTCTGGAGTGACCAATTTACCGAAAACCGGCCAAAAAGGGATCACGGACCATTCTTTGACAGGAGGAAAAACCGGTTCAGCTTTCTATTTCCAACAAACATTTCACATAGAATTTGGAATTAACAACAAACGATTAGCTGCCATTCATGGATACGAATTAAATTGATAACTGCTTACTGGCTCCGTTACAAATTCAATATTTTATTGTATACCTTTAAGTTCACAAGAATCTGCTGTGTGCAACGTTAAGAAAGTGTTGTTTTGAAACTTGTTTAAATAAAACAAAAAAACAAAAAAACGGAACACAAGCAACTGGGTCAAGAGTCCTCATACCGGAGCCAATATCCGGTCAATATGTCAGGCCGCTCGCTTTTCGAATTTAGAAAAATATTTCTCATTCCTCATTCGTTTCAGGTTTTTCTTTTTCCGCTTTCCGATACGTAGTTTGGCCAAAATCCGCAATCCATGTTCGATGTCAAATATTGAAATTTATGTTTCATATTTGTTCGCGTACGCTTTTTGTCATCCGTACCAAAAGGTTCTTCTTGACGTTCCAGCTCGGCTCTCGGATGTATTTTTTATTTTTGGTCTCCCCGAATTTGGTGGGCAGAATCTAAAACAAACTAACAGGACAATGTCAATATTTGTTTTTTTTTTATATGATTTACGGCGGATATGGTAAAACGAAGGTACGGAGCTTGACCGGCGACATGGATGCAGATTGGAGGCATTTTAGTTAGAAATTTAACAAATTTGAACTAATCCAAGAGGCCAATAATAGGCGAAATCAGAGAACTTTGGTCGATTTTTCTAAACCAAAGCAAACAGGAAAAAAACACAATAAAACACAAGGTTTTCATGTGACTTACAATTAACCATCGGATTTAAAAAACATTAGAAAGCAGATTAGAAATGCACATAGCTCTGGGTTACTCATTTGAAACTTCAATAAACATGCGTTAACGTTCCGGCAAGAATTTCAAGCTAATGAGCAAACATGTGTAACAGACTCTTTCAAAACTCAACCCTTGTCGTCTTTAAGTTGCTGATTACACACCGTTGGGGGGATTTTTTCTCCCTTCGTAACTTCCGTCACAGAAAACTCCATTGTGCAGTGTAGCTCCAACCAATCAGGAGCTCGAGCAGCAACATTTCGAAGCTCACGAAACAGCAGGAAAATCACAACAAACCCATCACCAACGCAAATAAGCACCATATAGCCCATCGTTTGTGGTTAATGAGTGGAGGGCGCACGAAGGCCCGGTTCAGGTCCGCACATCCCGGCCTCATCCACAGCTACCACCCCACGGCAGAACAGCAGAATCCATTCGCAATTAATTATTCCACGCTCACACAAAAGACCTCGTAATGCTACGTCTAGACGTGGTACGTGAATTGAAGCCCTCACTGTCAAGGCAGGGAGACATCAAAAGGCACATGCAAAGACGTGTTTATGCCTGTGCGTAGAGAACGTAGGCCTAGCAAGCTCCAACTTTGGATCTCGAACGCACTATTTTCCATCGCACTCATCATGCTGATTGCTTCGCCAATCCACCGCCACCTTGCTTTTGGGCTGGAACCGTGAGGTCCTTGAAGGTGATGTTTTTCATTTGCCGTTCGGTCCCGATATGCGAAATCCGTGCTGTCTCGCGTGTGTATGCTGCACGATTTGAGGGAAACCGAATGAGCTCGCCACCACCACGAGTTGCCTGCTAGTGTCGGCCAAACGCCGAAAGGATGGTCTTCGACGCAGAACGCGTTTGCCACGACTGCCCGTGGCGGCAGTCCGTTCTATCTTGCCAGCATATGCGTGTCGGCATTCGATAGAGTCAATTCTGGTGAGTGTCTTGATTTATTAATAACCTCTGGAACACTGGCATACGGTAGCCATTGGTCCCGGAGGCTTCCTTGACAGTTCGTTATGCTGCTGCCTTAGTGCACCATATTGCGTAAAGTCCCCGAGTCGATCGAGTCTGACAGAAAGGAGCTCCTAGACCACTGCTTTTGTTTCATAAATTGGGAACGTAATTAAAACTGCCTAATTCTGCTGGCGGCAGCTTCCGAAATCAAAAATGGATGGCACGTTTCGTTCGAAAAGCAATGAACCCTTCTTCTTGCACTAATTGTGGGGCTTTACATGGCCCGTGACCAGTTTCTGTTCGGTTTTTGGGCTGATTTTGTTCTGCATGCTAGAATCCTTTCGTTTGTGTGAAGTCATTGCAAAAAACACTAATTTTCGCAGCTCGACTCCGTTGTTTAGCTAAACATTGAGTCAACGATTCGAGTCGGAAGAATGGAATGTTTTGTGTTATACGTTGTAAATTAATACACATATTTTTGATCATAATTCCATAAAGTTTATTCTAACTTTTGATTGCTTGGTATTCTTCAGGTAGCATTACGAGCTGTAATGTATTATGCTGCAAAATGGCCAGCAATCGAAAGTAGACTTTAAGATAAATCCAACAAATTTGTAAAAGAAAAAGTTTTATTTGAAATGCTAAATAAATTAAGGCTTTCAAACTTAGTTTATAGCAATAGACGTCGAAGACAGAATGCCTAGGTCCCAAATTCAAGATATATAATTTCACAATGCGCATTTTTTCGACCAACATAAGGCCAAAACAACCGATGTGCAATCCATCCTGCCAACCGACACTAGATCGGCATCGGTAACCCTCTCGTCCACTCTGGCGTCCGTTGTAAATTGTTTTCAACGTCCGATTTATAGTCGAAGCAAAACCGCCGGCAAGTTCGATGTGTCCAGGTTTCACAGCAGTGAGAGAATTTTCAGGAAAAATATGGCCCGTAAGGACGGCTAACCAGGAAAACGGCTAACCCGTAACATTTACTAGATTTGCAAAATATTGAGCCGGTCCGCCGGGTGTTCGGTGGCCGCCAGTGATCGCGTTTGAAGTTGTCGCTTGCGTCACAAGTACCTGGGCGAGCGGGGGGGGGGCACGAGTACCGGCAACGGAAACAGTCGGAACGGTGGGAAACGGCACAAACCGACCACCACACCCACCCACCAGGGAACGGATGGTTTCGGTGCCACGAGTTTCCTTTGAAGTGTGACTTTTCGATGGTTATAAATTTTCCTCGAGCACAACCTCATCCTGCTTGCTTTTGAAACTCAAACACTCCGACGACGGTTTGAATTTGATTACACGGCAGAACCAGAAAGAAACGAAACATGAAAGGAAAAACAAAAAACAACGTCATCACTGCACGAGGACTTCTTACCGAAACGCCCACCATCCGACATTTCGTAGAACAAACCTGACACCGAACCGGAGTGTCACCGGCCACGTCCTGTCCATTTGCCTCAGGTCCGCCCACCGGTAAAAGGCACGGTTAACTAGAGACTAGGGCCTCACAGTTCCTTGCGGGCAAAAGAAGCATCGCCGGGGCCGCAGAAAGAAAGATAACGATTTATTGCCATTAATCAAATAAACAAAGCTATAAATCTTGCCGACAAGCCACTTTCGGTGAAAAGTTTGTGTGCCGTTCCCCGTTTGCGTTCCCGGCCTGACAGCGCCGACAATGTTGGACAAATGTCAGGAAAATGTGTTTTGTTTCAGAAATTGTGATCAAACAATTGTTAACTAACTACATCTGCCCTTCTCGGGACAATGACCGCGGAACAAATTCCAAATCAAAATTAGTGTCCCTGGTTCATCAGTGCCATGCGTATAGTCTACTTTCAGGCGTTTTCTTTCACGTCGGACCCAACGCTTTCAGTCACCGTTCGAGGAACCGACCTAGTTCTTTTCGTAGGTTCTAAGCATGAAACACGATTAAACCTTATCGCTTTTAATTAATTTATACCCACACGCTAATCTGCAACGGCAATACACTTAACAGAGTCACTGCCGGCGGCCAGGCGGGCAGAGCTTAATTTGTCTTTTCAGCCAACCAATCACGCTGCCTTTGCTCAGATCAACGTCACGTTAAACTGGCACCATCCGTGACGGCCTGGGCAACATTGGGCGAGGCAACACCCACCGCTTCGAGGGCGCCTATTCGATTGGGCGAAACGAAAGCCGAATCCCCGACAATCTGCTAATGCACGTAATTATATGTCGGATGGTGCTTTTACTTCCACTTTCGGTCAACACGCGCGTTGCTCTGCCGCGCGCCAACCGAAGTCGGTTCAACGAGTTAGTCGGTGGGGCTATCGGAACGCTCAAACGGACCGTTGCACGTAATCCACCTTTGGCCTAGTTCCGGAAATGGCTCATTTTGTCGAAGACAGTCACGAAAACGAGTACGTACATAAAACGAAAGCGTTTCGAGTGATGAGATCCGGGGAAACTGAGACAACCACACACTGTTTTGCGACATTCTCTTCGACATTGCCATTTTTTGTTTATTTTCTGTGAATTTGGAATGAGTCGGTCTACGAACAGATAGAAGCCCGTAGGCCTCAGCTAACCGTCGGTTGTCATTTATGCGTCATATGTCTGAATTGTGGCTCACTCTAATCACTCTATTCACTCATTCCATTCCATTCCAACAAGAGTTCTGTTCCAAGGAAATGCGGTAAACTTCGGCCCCCGACACAGTGACCACAAATTATTCGACAGTTGCACTCTGTCGTCCGACGGCCATAAATACTAGCCCGAACACCAGTTCCAGTCCGGATGCGGGTCCGAGGATGAACATTTGGTTCAAGGTTTGCCAAAATTGCCTTCGAAACGGTTCCTCGCCATGGGTCCGGGTCTCCTTCTCGGTCGAATCAAAAACAATCTTGAAATAGGGTCAACGCTACGATATTCTCTCTTTCTCTCGCTTATCGCTCTTCTATAGCATAATGGGTTTACTGAAAGATGTTTTTTATCATTGATAAAGCGGCACGAGGTTGGGCTGGACGGTTTCCGGAGAAGCTCGGAAACATCTTTCTGAAAATAAAAGCTCGATTGCGATTGGGCCTCGAGGGTTGAAAAAGGGGTTTCTCCGGCGGTCTTCGGTGGGTTCTACGACCGACCCACGATAAGTCAAAGGCTGCCACAAAACTAGTAGAGGCCAGTGCTCCAGAACCTAATCTTGATGGATCTCTTCCAGATATGAGTTTAATGGTCGTAAAACCAGAGAAAATCTCAGACCGTAGGGAAATACGTTTGGAATATAAAATGCCGGACATGGTCAAGACGTATAGCTTGCGTCACGCAACATTGGAGGGCAGACCTAGCGGAAGAGGAATAGAAAGCAACCCATACGTCCACGATCGACCCAAACCGGATGATGTCTAGCTAATGGTGCGGTCAATTATGATAAATCGAAAGAAGATGAACGAAATAAATGCAAAACATTGCGGACGAAAATGGATGCCATGTTAAGTTTGATGCCGACCTTCGGACGATTCCCTCTGGGACAGCGAGCCAGATCCGCTGACTCGCTAGATCCACACCTGGATACGTTAGCGGAAACCGTCCAACACTTTCTTGAATGCACTTCCTTGACCAGCGATGCCTGTAACATGGGCTGACGTTAATAGAAAAACTTTCCCTGGCCACGGCAACCACGTCCACCATGGCAACGGTGGGTTGTTCGCATCCTTCCTGCCCTGATGTCCTTTCTCGTAATGAAGCAATCAGCGTGTCGAAAGAAACGCCGTTCGCCGTTTATCGATCAATCAGTAACATGAGCCGCCATGGAAAAAGGGGTGCTGGCCGGTGGCCGTGCGACCAAGAAAGATTAATCCGCAAACAAACTCAATGACAGCTCACTGGGCCCGGGCCTTGATTGTGTTATGACTAATTGTTTCTCTGGACGGCCAAGGCAAAAGTTGGACGTGTCGATGAATGCGGTAATGGACAACTTGATGAGTGAAAAACGAATGCTCGGATCAATTAGCACCGTGGCTAGGGAAACTTAACCTAAAAGGGAATCAATCTTACCAGGAATGGGAAAAGCGTGGAAAGAAAAGGATTAAAATATGTTCGTATTATAAAATCATGCCCAAAAGAAGCGATCGAAATATAGAAGCGAAATGATACTCAACGGAAAAATCAAAGAATCAAGCCAAAACTGATTGTGTGTTTTCTATTCAATATAATGAAACTAAACTCTTTCCAGTTTCAGACAAAACTAGGGTTTTGGACAACACATCTCATACAAAATGTGTTTCAATAACAACTTCTATGGCATCCCAGCTCCCGCTCATAGAACCGGCAATCAAGCCTATTTCGCATTTGATAGTTGATCACTTTACTTCACTTTCAACGCAGCACTCTTCTGTTCTGGCTAAGTAGAACTCAATTAACCAAGACTTGCCCGGTCCCGCCATTCGCCAAACTGCGCTGATTTCCTGTTGAGCATCGCGTAATTGAAACGTTACACAAAGTGACAATAATATAGCCCACTGAATTCGATTGGAAAATTGTACATCTCGAATCGCAGCGCGAACAAGTGCACCATGCGCTTCACTTTCCGCTTGGAACCGACCGAGGAGCTCGCGTGTCGGTCGCGGTTAGTGTCACAGATGCACCGAGTCCGAAGCACATGGCCAACGATGGCCTCCTTGGCTCGGACAGCTAGTCCGTGACAGCTGTAGCAACGTCCCTGTCAGAATGGATACCCGTCGGAAGTGAAGCGTGAACCTAAGGCCCGCGAGGGTGCACTCGGCATGTGGTGGGGTGCTTATCGACCCTTCAGCTATTTCAAGGAACAGCACGCCCTATTTGCTTCATCTCGGATTCATTTCAACACGGAAAAAACGGGGGCCACGGAATGGAAAGAACTCATTTCACGGCTGCAGATCGCATACGAAAAAGCCCCTTCCGATCAATCGATCGATAGTCCGCCTAAGCATAAGCATATTTTATGCACGCGCTGGCTCCACGCAAACGAAATTGTGCCACAATAAAGAAAAACATTCCCTGATCCGTGTGCGAAAAATTCGTTCGACGTTAGGCAGCGAGAGTTCCGACGAAACAGGTAGGGGTAATTGGTGGCTGGTGCGCGGTAGCTACCGTCTGCCGGACCGTCGACTGGAACTGACATCATCTGACAGGGAATTAGTCATGTAATACACATTCAACTCATGCAAAATCGTTTCCACAGACCCCTGCTCGGCCCACGGGAGGATCTCGGACGAGCGTTGTCTCCTTCTAGTTCAGAGCGCCGGGCAGTGAGCATCGGATGTTCGCCTGCCGCCACCGTGGCACCGAGCCGTGTACATCCCACGCCCCACGACCATATCATGTTCGCTTCGGTCGGTTTGTTTGTCGTGAAAACTTTGGCATGTTTGGCCAAGCGACTCTCACGTCACGCATGCACCCTGCCTTCAGCACGATGCACCGCCCTTACCGGGCCCTAAACAGGTTCTTGTTAGTGGCTGGCAAGGTATACACGACAGGATCAGCTCAGCTTAGGTGTGTTGTTTGATGGACAGATTTGAGGTCTTTTCCCAGTTTGGTTCTAGTCTGTCCTGGGTGCGAAGCAGTAGGCGAATAGGTAACGGCGAATAGGTAGTGAAACGGGTTTTACTGTCTCGCCGTAAAATAGTTAGCAATAACCAACTTAGAACTTAGAACGATCTACAATTCATAAATTGTTCTAACATGTAGTAAAAGTAATGAGCAAAAAAGTGGCAAGAGTAACAGGAGCAATGAGAAAAGAAGTCCAATATTTCATATTGCATACATTTTGGCGCACGTCTGTGCTAAAACTCTATAATCAATACCCTCAATTACCTATTGACCAGCGGTATCGGCTTTCGATAAATTGTTCGATAAAGCACTCACGAACACGAACGGAATTCTAATGGCGTCAAATATTCACTTTGAGGCACACAAGCACACAATACCAATTGCGACAAAAACTGCGTCATTTCTGCATACATTAAGAATGGATTACGGTCCTCTCGATAACAATACCCCCCGAGACATGCCCATCTAACGCACCAACGCACAGAAAATGCTGACAAACACGTAGCAGCCCCAATGACTTAACGCTCGAAGCCCATACTCAATGCCGCGTGCCGCGCAGACCTGCGCCGATGGGGCCCGCGCCCGAAGACGAATGCATAATTCACCGCGGTCGCGGTTGACCTTGACCAAGACCAAGATGTACCGTCGCGCGCGTCCACCGCGTCGGCTCTCGGACCTCTCTCGGCTCGCCCCTTTCTTATCGCACTTTGCTTTAGTCCCATCGCTTCGATCGGCCCGCGATGATGGCGCGACTGGTGTGGCCCGGATTGCGTACACCCGCTCCGAGAGCGCCGCCGTCGGGAAGTCGAGACGGAGTTTTTATTTCTTCAAATCTCAAATCATGTGTGACAGGGGCAAAGAGTTACCACGCCACGCTAACAGACTCGGTTCGCTGGCTGACGGGAGCAAAGTGTAAACGCAAACTTTAGTCGAGGGATGATTTATATTGGCGTAGAAGCCTCCGTCTGGTATTACAATACCCTGCAATTAGTGTGAGATTACTTAATGGCGTTCAATCGATGTTTTAGCGTGTCGGGCTAAGCAACCAACACCATTAAGAAGAGTCTGTGATAGACTGTATTAATATGTTATAAAAAGGTTCCAAGAAACCTAAGAAAAAACCTATGAACAGGAATAAACAAAAAAGAAAAATTTCATAATCTAATCTATTCCATATATTCACTAAAAGTACCCATTATACAATAACTCATGAATTTTATAGCAACATTGCACGGCCATAAAACAAAGAATTATTAAATGCTTGAATAAAACCAAAAAAAAATGGTGCCAAGCGAATGGCTTGCAATTAAAATCCCCATCGACCTTCAAAAGGGGCGACCAAGACCGTTCACAGAAGCCGGTATCCCGGTTCCTTCGCCTTTCGGGGACGATCCGCCGGCGATGGCGATGGCCCCATGTTTGCTCTCCGATCACGTAAAAGCAGTCAACATTTTTATAAATCGTCCTCAAATCGCATCAACAGCATCGTAGGCCGTAGGGAGTGAAATTATCCATTCCATCATTATCGCCTGACGTCGGCCGTTCACCGAGAAGGCGTTAGGTCGGGACAATGCATATCTTTCCTTCCCTAACCGGGTAACCTCTTCCTGGGTGAGCGTGAGCCAATGTCTTGTCTGCTCCAATCGTACTCGATGTCGTTAAAAGATACGGTGCCAACACGGCCAAACGCTTAAACTTAATCGCCCGAATCAAGCAAAAAACCATCCAAACGTCCAAACGAAGCAAATGGAAGCACCAACAACGACACCGAATGGACTAATAACATGGCACCGGCGGCACGGTATCTTAACTTCGGCAAAAGGTGCCTCACGATGAGGCCGACCCCCTGCCGGCCCGCTTAAAGGCCAATCAAATTTCTAATTGAGGGGTTTACAGCGTGTCCTTGTTGGCGCCGCACGAGAATCCGGAGCGGGAGCCGTACTGTAAACACGCAATTTTTATCTCCTTCCTTCGCATCTCCTGCACCGATCAATGAATCCTTACCGGAAAACGACAATGTAGTTCCCAGTGGCTGTATGTGCCGCCGTGCCACCGTGTGTGCCGTCAGTTGCAGCAGCCATCATCCCTGGGCATGACATGACAACCAATAAATTTGAATACAAATGAAATTGAAACGTTTCTACCGTACCGAACGGTCGGAACGTACACACTTTTCGATCACTCTCGTTTATTTCTCGTTCGGGGGGTTCGGTTCTACTGCCAGCAAAAAAAGGAGCCATAAAATGGCCCCGGCTTGGCGATGGCTTTTTGCGATGAGATGACACCGAGACGTCGCTTTGTTCTCGTCGGTAGGTCGGTGATCGGTAATAAGGATTGCGAAATTTAAAAGCTCACATAATCCTGATCCTGATAGCTGAACGATGGTCTTAAAATGGGCTGTACCATAACCCATGGTGGGCACATAAAAAGGCTGCCACCGATCGATCGACCGAAGCCCCGGCACACAAAATCGATGGCCCTGGTCGACGGGTTTTTATGTTACCCAACGCACCACATAACTCATCAATTGCACGAAACAATCAATCCATAATCTACTTGTGTGCGATCAATTTCATATTTCTGTTCCGATTCCTGTTTTGTTGCTGCGCTCCATTCAGAGTATGGCACCGGCTCGTCTCGGCTGCAACAAAACGGGGCAAAAGGAGTAAAAAATAAATATGGAACACACACACACACACACACTGGGTCTAATGTGGTGCGGCGGCCTCCTGTACTGTGTACGCCCGCCTGGTCTCGGCATGATAAATGACAGCTCATTTCATGCTTCATTTGGATGAATTTGTTTCAAACGATGTGCTTGGGCGCCGGTCCATGGTGCTAGTACCTAGCCCTGCACTTGCTGGTTTGAAGTTGATTGCCAACTGTTTACGACCACCATCGGAGGCAATCAGAACCGATTGAAGGTCGTTGTTAGGGGGCCGGAGAGTTTTATTAATTGACCATGAGACGATCACATAAAATTGCGGTGCAGTTGTGTTTTTTTCCAATATTATTAAAACAACTTTGTTTTGCCGTCAATCCATCCGGTAAGTGCTACGCAGCTGTTGGTCCTGCTAATTGTTAATTCATGCTAATGCCTCAACACTCAACCCACCAAGCCTAGTCGAGCTACCTGGATAGGAGTGCAATAAATTATATTTACGATTTGTATTACATACCGTCCAAATGAAGTGAGTAAACGTACGGCGCAATGAGGTTGTCGCCGTTTCCGCAATACTGTCAGCACTGACGCAATATAAGCCAACGGGGGCCACGTGATGCTGTAACACGCTAACCTCGGACAGGGCTTGGACACTTTTAACAATAAGTCATAAAAATACTTGCACGTCCCCGAAGAGCCACCAGATCAAGTGGATCATCTCGTAGACCCTGCCGGCGACCGTGGTGGTGGACAACTGGGTGGACATTAAAATTCTACACACTTGCACTTTCAGCCACCAGTGTGCAAGAAGCGACTCGAGACTGCACTCCTCGGCTCGGCCCGCCAGGCGTTGCTTTATCTTGTCCAATTATCAACTCGTACGCAACGCATCGTGCGTAACCTTCGACAGCAGGCGCGCACGTCCCTTCGGACGGCTCGTACGTGAATTTGCGTAACGAATTTCCTTAGCCACCGTTGGCAATCTTCATCTACCACCGTGTGTGTGTGCGTTGGGTTACAATGGTTGCCGCCCTGAGAAAGGTGAGAACGACCCACAAACGATCCCGGATTTGGCCCCCATAAAGGAATCGCTGCCCTGCCGGGTTATCAATGCCCGGCATGTTCGTGTGGCTTGGGAAACCCCCAGCGCTTGACATTTCTCACCACACGGACCGCGTTGTTGTTTTTTGTTTTGGGCGAGAGACAAACAAAAACAAAAACTGCACCACCAAAGGCCACCGACGAAAGGATTGAGAGTCACTGCTTTCCACGTGGTGCAACACTTCCGGCAAACCGAGGCTTTCGAAACCTCGCTTTGGAGCTTTTTTGTTGCTGATACAATTTCAACCACACACACACACAAACGCTCGCTCGACGAAGGGTCACAAACAATGGGTCGCCTTGTAGGGTTTGTCACTTTCGCCGGAGAGCCCATCGGTTTCCTGTTTTTGCTGCAGACACGAGAATGGGGCTCAAATTAAATGAACAAAATAATTTATCGTATTCAAAGCCCTCGAGTGGGCTTTGTGGCAAAAAACTCACTCAAACTAGTAATTTGCAGCCCGATGGGGCCGATTTGGGCCGCCCTCCCCGCGAAAGGGCGAAGATCCTTGATGTTTTTTTGTCATTCGATTTGTCGCTCGTCACTTTCACTTATTGCTTGTAATTTGTCACGCGAATGGGTCCCCGGATGTAAGTTATTATTGTTCTTGTGTAATTTCACTACAAATGTACAACGCATCGGGGGTCCGGGCCATTAACGGAACACTGTGAGCAATAAATACCCTGTAATCACATAAATACCCGATGACGCAAAAAACCTTTATTTATGCTTCCTAATCTGTTTCAACCCCCCCACGTTTCTTTCCACAGGTCCTGAAACTTTTCAAAGACCTGCTTTTTTAGCGTCTCAAGCATACGAGGTTTGTGGAAGGACATTCGTCGAGTTTTCAGTGAAATGATCTCTTAGTTAAAAAGTTAAAAACAAATAAGTAAGAAACTAAATAAATAAAAATATGTGGATAAAAAACCAAATAATTCTTTTTAAAACAATTACAAGCTTTTGGAGCAAATTTTCCTACAACCTTGTTGTTGCTACTTACAGACGAGTGTTCCTATTTCCTATTCATCTTCAACATGAGAAGCAATATCTCACCGCGTGCTCCCCGCGTAACCGAACCAACCAAAGCGAGCAAGAAAAAACATCGAAACCAAACAAATGTACAACAACCTACATTTACAACCGGAAAACATTCCATCCACTGGGCGAAAGGTACGCAAAGCGCCCCAGAGCAAAAAGCGCGATGCCGGCGCGCTCCGGCGTCAGATTTCATCATCTGCCGAAAGTGGCGAAAAACAAACCGCGCAACAACAGCGCGAAACATGACAGCTGCAAAAAAGGGCAACAACAACTCAGAAACATAATTAATTACGTTACAATTGATGGTGCGCGCGTTTTCTTGCTGCCTTCATCCCTCCTTTCGGGCGGTGCAATATGGAAAATATTCAAAACAAAAAACCCAAACCGTTAAGCCCACGTGGGCCACCCGATGAAATCTGTTACAGAATCGCCCCGATGGGCGGTTTCTCCTCTTTTCTCCTTCGCCAGACTGGGTTATTTTTGTAAAGCTCCTCGGCGCTGTGCCGCAGCAAAAGAGACCCGTTCTTTTTGTCGAGAAGATCAAGAACGATCCTTTCGTGGTCCCAGATTGTCTACTTGAGACCAGAAGTGGTATACACACGGAGAGTGCTCGATCGTCTCGCGGTAGGTGAATTTATTTGTTCTTCTGTCGTGAACGTTGATGTAGAGTCGTTGCTGCTCATTCTCCTTCCGTCAATGACGTGCCAGACTCGATCGGCAGGCATTGAAATCTGCCCAAACGTCCAATAACTTGCAGCGCAGTCACAGGCGACAGACCGATAATCATTTTCAGCATCATCATCATCATCATCGGAAGGGTTGTGGTTCTATAAGCCGCTTGACGGAATTTTTGCACCCTGAACGACTCTGAGGCAGACAACCGCGGGAGGGTGGGACTATAAATAAATCGGCGCAAAAAAAACGATGCCATTCATTTATGGGTCACTTTGCCGTTTCGGCAAAATGCGCACATCACGCACAATTGAAATTAAATTAATTGGCGTAAAAATGATAGTCCTCGGATTAACGGGCCCGGGAGAACCATTTTGACCCTCTTGTACGAACAACGGCGGAACAAGGTTAAAACCGGGTCCTTCAAAGAAGTTTAATTGAAAAATCGAAATTATCAATAAATTGAAATCTGAATAGGTTCAGAAAACTTATGCTGAAAATAATTTGAAATTAAGGTTTTTTGATGTGTTGGTTTTTTATTGTGCATCGTCTTGTAAAGTGAATTAAGGTTCTCAAATAAAGAAATGGATTCTGTTTCGATTGAAGGACTTCCACTGTTCATTTCTTAAACTTTTATCTGAAATTCTTCGTAGTCGATGGGGAATTTCATAATGATCTGGAAAATAATCGTTCACGGGGAGTTTCAAGAATTGTGTAAAGCCGAATTTTCGAGCCCTGCCCAATCCCATCGAAATTGAATTTCTGCTACTAAATTGTAACAAGCGTTTCCTGGCATTTCCAGCGTTTTTGATTCATTTCAAAACAGAAATATTTGCTCCAACTTTTATTTCAGAAATGTAATAAATGAAAAGAAGGTTACGTTATGCTCTTTTTCAAAGCTAAGTTACATAAAATGGTCGCGGTCAAATAAATCAACAAACAGTTTAACCTGTAGCCGCAGTGCATTTGCAGTTGAAATTTCTGTGGTCTGTTTGGTAGAGGATTCATTTGTACCTTGAAACGTTCCGATAGTATCTTAGTCATAGCGTCATCCTCAGATATTTTTACACCCACCATAGTTTGACAAACCTCGCTTAACGAATTCTTATAAATAATTGATAGACATTTATAATTTAAAGCATCAATCAATTATTAATTTTGTGTGTCAGACGCGTCTGGAAGTAACGCCAAGTGATCAACCAACCCACCGTTTGAGTAGATTGGAGCAACAAACATTACACACATACCACTCAAGCGATGCTCCCAGTTGCGCCATAGTTCCCTTTGAGCAAATTTCCTGCTGAGCTGAGTGACTCGTAAGGCATTTGCTTCTTAATCGTGTCTCAACTTGTCTCAAATGGGCCCCATTTTTGCAATCTTCATTTGAAACATTGCACCATTGCACTGCAATGCACATCCTACCCACAAAACATAACGGAAATCAATTGCCCAGTCAAATGCCTTCCTAACTAAATTAGCACTGCCACTTTGGTGCGCCACAATAAAAATGCTTCCGAAGTCCTTTTTCGCAACACGCAAGGTTACGCGAAGCGGCGTACGGCGTAGTTCATGCTCCAACACACTTCAACTCTGCCAAAGCGGACGCTGTTTACCATCCATCCCGCGGTACATTCCGAGTCAACAGCCCTTCGGCGCAACTGTCGCACACGTGCGAATGAATTGAGGAAATACCCAAACAAAAACCTACCGGTTAAGCACCCAGGACGACCAATAAATGGACCACTGGTCACCGGTGGAGGAAGTACAAATAAAGTGCGAGCGGACCCCACTCATCCGCACCGGAGATGGATTAAGAACCACTTGCGCGCTCCGGCGGCACTTGTGTGGCTGCGTCCGCTAAAGCGCGGCCTAAGTGCGTCGCTAGGTCGGTCGGTCAGCCGGCCGATCGTGACTGCGATCGTGCCCTTTGACTACGCCTTCCCTTTTGATGTCTCAGTTTCTGTGGTCAGCGCGAAGCGGGCGGCCAGACAAAACCTGTTTCAGAATGAGACGGCCAAATTCCAACCGGTGATCCTCACGCCGAGACGCTCCGCAACGGATGAACGTATGTGAACTTGTGGCAAAGGCAACAACAAAAAAACGGCGAACGTCATTGAGGACGCCATCGACAATCCGTGCGATCGGTTTCCGTTGCTTCAGGCTCCATACGTGGTAGGAGGTAGGTGCTCCATAATTAGGAAGCGACTGGATAGTGGCGAGCTAAATGTGATAATTATTCTGGGACTTCTGGACTGTGACTGTGCAGGACACCCATTCCCCAGCCGGCAAATGAATTGAATAAATCAAAACACACTACTTTGACCATGTACACCCCGGACTCGTGTGGCAACGCTTCACTGCCCGCCCGCTCGCTTATAACGGCCGAGCAGAGCACAGGTTCGCATGCATCAGTCAGTATTGACGGAAACCTAACCGCACAAACCAACATTCATTCTTACGGGCGTTGAATTTACAGCTCACGACAGGTGAAGGTGTCGGGCCCTATTTGTTTACTACCGCTGTTGCGGCGATGGTCGGCATAGTTCTCTCTCTCTCTTGTTCCGAGAGGGAAGATTGCACACGACAAACCCGGTGGTTTGGATCTGAGAGATCTCTCAGAAGTGAAGCACGTAAACCTAATACCTTGCCCAAGGATATCTTGCGCCTCTGCCGCCGATGCTTCTGCAACCTGACAGTTGTGGCAATGGCTTCCGAATCCCCGGTATCAACGGGTGTTTTCACCGGAAGCTTCCAGACGATAGTCAGACCCCCGAAGTTGGCGGTGGCGGTAGCTCATCAAACGAAAACCCATTATCAGGCTCAGTGCGCCACGGCACCGGGCTTGATGGAGAATAAATTCAAATCAGTTCGTTAGGCCCGGTGTTAGGACGGCACGAACGGAGGCTGGCAAGGACTGGGTGGATTGCCAACCACGAGCCGCGAGCTGGGTGAACCCAGACAACAAAGTCTGCGGGTTGTCCGAGCCGCGAACATTTCGCGGATCGCAACCACCGTTTGGGCCGAGAGCGGCCGGGAGCGTTTCGTAATTACACGGGAGTCACCATGTAGAGTCGAGTAGCGTCCGGTGCCGCGATTGACGATTGGCCCTGTTCAATATTCACTGAACGCGCGCGGCCGATACGAGCACGGTCATCTCCATTTACATCCATCGCCCGGACATGGCACGCGGATGGCCCCGCCCTGTCGTCGTGCCAAGGATGCCGGGCCGTGCGTGGAGCCCGAGCAACCCGAGAATGGAGATTTACGGACCTGACCGTGCAAAAGCCCCAGATCGAACCCTGAACCCTGATGGCCCTGGCGCGCAGCCTCCGGAACCAGAAGCCACACCGGAGCTATATGACATAAAGCGTGCCGCGCGGAACGGCGTCGATGCTGTTGAGTTTATAATTACAATACGAAGCGACGGTGACGTGGTTCAGCTCTCCGGAGCCAACAGCCAGCGCTTGTCGTGTGGCAATTAGTTACACTGCTTTAGTATTCATGTCATGACAACCCATTCCCAGCAGCCACCCCGATCCACCCACCGGCACCGGCACCGGGATGAATAAACAGAGCCGCTCCAAACGGATACCGTGAGCCGTGGCCGTGAGAATATCGGTGCGCATTATATAATGTGCTCCGGGAAGCGCTTCGGGAAGTGGTCGATTTTTAATGATAATAAGCGCGTTAGCTGTACTGAGGGCTTGTAAGGTGAGTCAGCTGTCAAGCTGTCGGATGACGGGGAGCAGCAGAAAACAAAACTATTAATCGGTTACTTTGCCGCGGGATGACAGCAGCGAACTCGGGCGGACTCGGGAGAGTGATGACCACTCCTGATGACAACGCGATGCCATAAAGGTGACAAGTTAGGCATCTGTTTTAAGAATTGATAGAGGCCCTTAGATGACCACTAAATCGACTCTATGACCAGGTGGTCCGATAAGGTGCGGCTCCGACTCCGACCTTCAGCGTGTATTATTATTGCCCGCCGGCAGATCACTCATTCCCCGTACAGCCGCCGGTTGGTTCTGGTCAGAAGTATTCGGTCAGAATCCGAACCGAGAAGTGATCAAACACGCTTTTGGCAGGTTTCTATTTTGGAGCCCCCGGAGTCCGGAGATGATGGATGGCTTACGGACGCTGTGCGGAGACGATCCGATCGCACCTCCCGATCGCGAGCTCACACCCGCTCGAGAACTGCGCAGAGATCTGCACGACTGAAGAATGGTACACAATGGAACGGGCAAAGCGAGCGAACCTAACACATGGGCTGAAAAGTCTCGGGCCTAAGAGGGAAAACGCGTTCTATTTTGTTCAAAATTAGCTTTATTCTTCAACGTTATCGCCTTCAAGAGCCACACAATCGTTCCAGCGGCGCTCTAACATTTTTCCAACTCTTTTGTAAACGATTTGCTTTTTGTCTCAAAATAGGGCTCAGTTTCAATGATAAGCTCTTCATTCGAGCGAAATTTCTTAAAGGTGAGCTTTTTTTATGTCTGCGAAAAGCCAGTAGTCGCTGAGAGCCAAATCTGACGAATACGACGGATGTTCAAGGTCATCGAAGTTCAAGGTCACCAAATTCAAAATTTGTCCTTCAAACGCTTCAATAACGCTCTATGATAGTCACTGTTAATGGTATTTCCCTTCACAAGGTAGTTAATGAAAATTATCATTCATTGTCACATATTGCCGCAACACCTTCGGTTTGTTACGTTTAAATATGTCCAAACACTGCTCAGAATCATTCACACGTTCTTGGCTTTCGTGAGTCTCTACGACCTCGTTTGAAGTCAGCAAACGAAAGTCTTAATAAATTTACTTAATAGTTAACTTAATCTAACTTAACAAGATTAGCTTAAGAAACATGTGGCATTTCCTTCACTTCAGGACAGCCTTATCCCGGGATAGCTTTGCTGACGTCTTGTTATGGTTTCTGATTGATCGGAGGCCTTTTAACACTTTTCAAACCATTGCTTCGCTTGAAGGGTATTTTATACCATCAAGAAGCAGTGCAACATTTAAACACGAAACAGGTAGAATATCATGAAGTCGCTAACCGCTTTCTTTGAAAAGATAGTACCAAAGAAGCGATCAATAAAAGACTAGATGCCATTTATGTGTTAGGCTCGGGACTTTTCAACCCATATGCTATAACGCAATTTAGCACCACAGCAAACACTTTTAGGGACCCGACTCGAACTGTGGACTCGCGATCAGATAATAACTTCGTGGTGGGGGGGATTTCCAAGTGTTCCCCACTCGCTAAATCTTTTTCTTCGAATTGCATTGGTCAATGTTGGCCATTCTATACCATATTCCGGGTAGAGAGTGCACCCACCTAATTCTTCCCCCCCATTGCTCCCTAAATAATGCACCCAAAAAAGCCAGCCTGCCAGCCGGCCGACGACACTCTTGAGCTAAATCACCTCTTAACCCATCTCGAGTGTCAAACGACTCGACTCAAATTCTTCATTCAGCGATTAAGCGCTGCGCGGGAAGGGGAACCGACCCGATCCCACCTCCTTCGGCCGTGCCGCGGTCAAGCGCGTCTGCCGCTCTCGCGTGTGTGTATATCTACACCTTGACATCCGGCACCGGGGCTCAGTCGTCGATCGGATGATCTTGCGGCAACACAACCAGTCAGTCGGCGTGTGACGAGAGTGCGTGACACGGGCATTGAAGAAGAAGAAGGTCTCACGTACCGGTTCGACCTCAGAGACAGTCGGTCTGGGTGAACGCTTGTTGTTGACCGGTGCACCGGAAGTGAAGTGGAAGTGACTCTACGCGGAACCGCACCCCGCACCAGGGGCACCAGGGCAATTGGTGCGTGAAGTAGATAAAACGCTCGACGCTCTCGAAGGTTAGTG
Source organism: Anopheles cruzii (assembly GCF_943734635.1). Taxonomy (NCBI): domain Eukaryota; kingdom Metazoa; phylum Arthropoda; class Insecta; order Diptera; family Culicidae; genus Anopheles; species Anopheles cruzii. The sequence goes on from NC_069144.1 coordinate 19,676,129, forward strand.
TCGGCGGCGGGTCGTCCTCATAGAGTTATTATTATTATTTCTGTTGGTGAAAATCGGAGTGCGCCAGTGTGTCGGTCGGGGGAGGCGTGATCGCGCATCGAGCGGAACCTTGCGTAAGTCGAGATTAGCCGAGGCCGAGGTGAAAATTGTCTTCTAATCTCACGCATTCCGCCGTGCGGCCCTTTGCCGTCCCAAAGTGCGTTCGTACGTGTGTGTGAAGTGTTTGTCGGGCAAGAGCTCCTCTCCGTACTTGGCGGCCCCCTTGGCAGGGTTATTTACGATTGGTCGCCTGCGCTTCTTCAAAAAGTGCTAACCAACAACCGGGGCCATTGACGGTCACAACAACATCTTAGGGGGATAAGACAGGCCACTGTTTGTCGGTTCGGTTTCCGGCCCGCCGAGGTGACCTCGGCGCTTTTCACCAGCCAAAAGTTGCCAGAAAAAAGCCCTGAGAGGGCCAGTCAGTGGTGCGCATGTGGTGACGATTGACGTTTGTTTCTAGAAAGCCCCCGAGATGTAAATGGAAAACAAACAACGGGCGACGGGCACTCTAGAGTAATCGGCCTGGGCTGAGTCAGCCCGGTCCCCACGATCCCGGAGGTGGATCGGTTCCCACGATTAGCATGCACGGAGCTCGCGCGCGGAATTAAGTCGCCAGCTCCGGGGATCGAGTCGGTGTAATCGAAGTGTAAATTAATTGCTTGCGTAAATGAGTACCTATCTGGCCCGCGCCGGCTCCGGGGCGTGTCTCAGCACCGACGGCGGACTATTGATTACGAGCGCCCGGGATGAGGATCAATCAATTAGCCCAACCGGCACCATTTTGCGATTATCTGCTCGCCAAACCGCATCTGCCGCAACTTGCGATGATTGCGACAACACACGCGAATGTGGCCGCCTGTGAATCATGGACCCGACCGACCTGACATCACAGCGTCGTGACACGCGTTCGCTTCGGTGATTATTGTTGATGGCGCGCGGTCCAAGTGTTTTGGACGATTGACAGACGGCAGAACTTGAGCAAATAATTGCCCGCCGCGACACTCCTGGACTCCGGCGCAGGATGCATTGTGTGTTCCGTGACGTCGTCGCCATCCATAACTGGAGAGGCCCTTGACTTTGCAGTGATAATAATAAGGTGTTTGCGGGAAGATATGCCTATCGGGCACTATCTCCAGAAGTCCAGTCGATGCTGCGATGCTGACCCCAGGAGTTAATTTCATAATTAATTCCCATCTCGGACATCAATGATGTGTGTGTGTGTGTGTGTGTGTGCATGCTTGTGTGGGTGTCATAACAGCTGTACTTGTGTTATGATTTCATTTGCGCTCGCTTTGCCGCTGCAATGCTTGTCACACCAAATGGCAGCCCACTTTAGGGGTCTTGGAGCATGGTTCAACAATTGAGAGCTCAGCCAAAGCAAGCTAATTAAGTACGGTGTCAATTACATAATCCCCTCGATATCCATACGAAGCCGCTTATTTCGAATATCTCACTACTCAATCGTAATCGTAACTACTCAAAGTTATATTTATCCTAAGTGCCCCTAAGAGATGTCAAACCAACCGAATAATATGATGAATGGTTTGAGCACCAAAACTTGAAACTAACCGCAGAAATGGTTTGGCGAATTGTTGCTTCGTTGATAACTGATTTCTCAGAAATCTAACTCGAGATCGAGGGATCGTTTCGTAAGAATTCTTGAACGGTCTTCGAACGGTCTTTGGTGTTTCCAAATATTATTACTCCACGGCCGATAGCTTTTGAGGTATTTCTTAAACTTTAAACCCTTCCTTAAACTTTTTGACACTAATTTGAGTGTATCTGAGACGTGTCTCGCGAGACGTTGCCTTTATTGCCATTCTAAACTGTGTTTGTATTGCTATTGAATTATCACTTGGCCCGATGTTGGTCAGAAAAAGTTACGAAAAGAATGTCCCTGTTCTGCGTCGGATCACCCGAACCGGCTGCGGTTGTGTAGGTGACCGAATTAGAGCGCAAAATCGTGCACCAATTTATAAATACGGCCCAGTCCGTTTCGGATTACAAAAAAATCCCAATTTTGCGTTACAAAAAAGGCTACAATTCACACTGCACCATGGCGTGCCTCACACATTCGGGTGGGCGTCCGTTTGTTGGGTGTCACTTTTTATCGTTAGATCGAAAAAGGGGCTAAAAATAACACTTTTTAGTGACCACTGTTTGATAAAAACCTTCATCCAACGACCCGAGACCCACAGACGTCGAGAGAAACGGAACAAACATGGCGGCCCGCGGGCAGCCGCGTCATGTAGTTGCGATATCATTATTCTTTGGCCATAAAATATCGACCATCGACAATTAATTAAATTTTATGACGAAACCCCGAACACACCGGGCGTTCGCTGGGGCGGGTCGGGCGTCACATAAAGTGCCACCGGCCGCCCGGTTGTGTGCGTTCCGTGACGTTGCTAAATGATTTACCGGCCCGATAAATGACCCGGCCCGGCGGAGCGGGCGGCGGTGAATGCACCCGGCAGGCGAATGCAAATAATGGCACAAATTAAATTATTCAAATTTATTCAGTAAGTTGCACAACAGTTTATCATTTCGCCCGTTGGGGGCGCCTCTGCTGCCGTACCGAGTTTCGGGTTCTTTTTTGGACCCCAGCCCCCTGAGTTCCTTCTTCAAGGAACTCGCAACGACGGAACTCATTTGGGGGCTCCTCGATTTATATGAAGTCGTGAGTCGGTGGAGGCGCCTCATCATGCAGGGAACCGGGCGCCACACGGCACCCACGGGTTGACCCCATCAACGAGGCTCGAGTTCCGCCACACAACAATTGCAGCTCCCGTGCGGTAGTTGTGTGCGCGCAATTGGCTAGTGTTGAAATTAGCATAATTGGCCGATAAAAAATCGGCAACCATCCGGCGGGGTGGGGGAGAGCAACCTCTCTAGGGCTGCCGGTCAACCCAGCGGCCCCGGGGCGGGGCCTGGTTTCGGTTTTCCGGGCCGGCCGGCCAGACTGCGGAAGTAATAAAACAAAGTGAGTTACAACCGTGGAACTGCCGGAGATCCCCACACCGGAATGTGTAATTATATGCTACGTCCGAGTCCGCGGGATGCGCAGGACCTTAAATTAATTAATTTTTCAAGACTCTCCCGGTGTCCGGTGGGCAGCATAAAGTTTGCTTTGATGGCTTCCCAAGGGGAGCGTACATCAGCATCATGCTCAAGGTATGCCCGCCAGGCTACTCCTCCGGTCCGGTGAAACCTGTCGATCGTGGCCGTGGTCGGTCAGCCGGTCACTGGGACAAACATTTGTCGGATGGAAAACATTTGCTCTGCCTCTATTGCGGCGCGCTGGCCATCTTCAAATCGGTATCGCGCGTCAGCAGCTCGTGAGGCGCGATCGCGTAATTATTGCCAATTAAATTAACACCTTCGGATCGGGGACCATGTTTTCTGCCACTCCGGGTTTTATTTTCTCCTTTTTTTTCACTCTCCGTAGGTCCCCCATTTGATTCCCCCCAGAAGGCGAGGAGAGGCGGGTGGCGAGCGAAGTGATAATTGATGGTCGTCGACGGCGGCTCTCGATCTCGGCGTGTCCCAATCTCCCAGTCCACGATCGGTGCTCGCGTGAGGTGGCCAGACGTTCACAAGTGCTCCGAGACTGACTCCGCGGTGACTTCGGGAGGAGGGACCTCGGGACAGTGTTGTGCGGAGGGGGGGAGATCGTGAGTTTTGGGCCACAATTTATGACCGCACCCGCAGTAGTGAGTTCGGGCTAATTGAGTGAAATTGCCCACCCCGAAGAATGGCCTCCCAGAAGATGGTGTTGCTGACGTTCCTGCTGGTGGTGGTGGGTCTGGCGGGAAGTGGTGCCCAGCAGAGTATTGACGAGCTGCACCGGCCGCAACTGGATATCCTCAGTCCACCGACCCCGGCGACCCCGGCCGCGGCGGGAGAACGCCAGTTCCGGGTGATGTACGAGTGGAACGTGCTGGACTTTGCGTTCGCGGGCGAAGACGAACGGTCGTACGCGCTGTACAGTGGCCGGTACATCCCGAAGAACGTGCTGATCTCGGACTGTAAGCCACACACGAACCGGCTCTACCTGACCGTGCCGCGGATGCTGCCCGGTGTTCCGGCCACCCTGGGGTATGTGGTGCGACCGGAGAACAACGGGCGCACCGATCCGGAGATCGTCCCATACCCGTCGTGGGAGATGAACGAGCGGGGTAACTGCTCGGCCCTCCAGTTCGTCCAGGGGATCGCCATCGACAAGCAGGGCACCATGTGGGTGGTGGACTCGGGGCGCACCGAAACCCTGACCCGCGGTAAGTCCAATTCCAGCCCAGTCCGGGTCGGTGATCCCCCGTTTACTAATTGACTGTTTCGCCCTGACAGGAGCGGACCACGTGGTGTGCCCACCGAAGCTGCTACTGCTGGACCTGAAGCGCAACGGCACCGTCCTGTTGCGCTACCAGTTCCCGGAGTCGGTCGTACCGGCCGGCAACAACTATCTGAACAAGATCGTCGTCGATGACGCGTACGGAGGGTTCGCGTACATCACCGACAACAGTGGAGCCGACCCAGGCATCGTGGTGTTCTCGCGCCGCCTACTACGCTCATGGAAGGTCCGCGAGAACAACTCGATGCGGGCCGCCCGGAACGCGGTCCGGTTCGCTGTGAACGGGACAGAGTTGAACTTTTCGATCCACATCGACAGCATTGCCCTCGGACCGTACTACAATCCGAGCCTAGAGTCGGAAACGGAGAACCCACGGTCCGGGCTGGCCGGGAGCCAAAACTACGAGCGGAACGTGTACTACAGTCCACTCTCCAGCTACCACATCTACTCGCTGCCGGCGTCCTTGTTGCGCGACCCGGAGTTTAATGCGCGGGCGACGGCACGCGACATTCTCGAGGCCGTCACCGATTACGGGCGGAAGCAGTCGCAGACGGACGGAATGATCATGGACAACCAGGGAGTGCTGTACTACGGGCTGCTCGGGGAGCACGCGATCGCCCGGTGGGACACGTACCGGCCGTTCACGGAGAAAAACCAGCAGATCGTGGCCCGGGACGCCACCTACATCCAGTGGGTCGACAGTATGGGCTTCGACCACGAGGGTTACCTGTACGCGGTGGTCAACCGGCTCCACAACTTCGTCGCCGGCCGACTCAACCCGCTCGAGGTGAACTTCCGCATACTGCGCGCGAAGACGACCGGCCTTAGCTACGTCGAGACGCCGGACAATCCGTTCAACAGTGACACCCGGTACCTGTACGCGGACGGAGCCAGCTCCGGCGAACCGTTCGACAACGGGCTCCGGTTCCAGTACGAGGGTACGACGCCGGCATCGAGTCGGCTTGCCGCGGCCGGCGTTTTTGGTGCTCGATCCGGTGCCGGCTCCGTCCGGTCCGTGCTGCTCCTGCCGACGCTGCTCCTGCTCGGCGTCCTTGCGGTTTAAGGCCGACGGCTGACAGATCGATGACGTCACGGCACACATTTCATTCGGTTCCGCATCAGTATTGTACATAGTTTGAGGTTAAGTGTAAATACGCGCGACCCTCGCGATCGCGCCGCGTTCGATTTCATGTTGATTTTAATGTTTGGAACCTTGTGCGAGAGAAAAAGGGAGGGACAGAGAGAGCGCAGATTGAATAAAGTTGATTTATTTCTATCACACACGATGACGCCCATTGACGCGTGCTGCCCACGGGACGATATCAGGTCGCATCGCAAGGTCTCTTTCCGGCTCCGGTTGGATTCGTCCTGTCAACAATATTAATCACCCAATAGGGCTAATCTTTGAGGCTTTTATCGGGACGGCAAACACCGGCCCCGTGCAAGAGATGGCTTAAAGAGAATTCAAACAAATTCCGACACCGGCCCCGTGGTTTGTTTTCCTTTCTGACCCGGAGCGTGAAATCCGTAGCTCGTCTGCACACCATCTGTCTGTGCGAGCAGCCTTCGCAGCAGCGATTTGTGACCCCCTCAGGACGCTCGTTGTTACGTCCCGGTGCGCGCCCGTCAACCAGTCATTACCGACACTAAGCTACGCACGGAAGAAACGGCGTCCTTTCCGGGCCGGCGACGAAGCAAAATAAACGAAAATCATCACACTCGTAAGCGGCGCCGAGGAAAGCTGCATCACAAGCTGCAAAATTTATTTCCTTCCACCGGAGACGATGCCGACCGGTGAAGAATTAAATCGGCAGACGCCACTCCCGGCCGGGACGGGAAAAGCCTCGGCTTTGGAGCCTCGCGGGGGCCCTTATCCGACTTCCCTTTTCTGCCCAGCGTTTTAGCGGGTGAGTTTTACACGCCGTGAAGAAATTATTCAACCCAGTCTTTGGCACGAGCCCTTCCTCCCGGTGGGGTCGTTTCTGGGTACAATGTAAAATTCATGCAGACTTTGTAACGGCCCGCACCGGTGAAGGCGAAGACAACCGAGCATTCGTAATGGATGACTTTCGCAGTCCCGGTCACGTTTTTTTTCGGTGCGCTTCAGTTCGATGCATAATGCAGCGGAAGAAGTCGAGTTACCCGGGTTTGGTCCCAAAAGGCATCTAATTACGGGGCACGTCACGGCCCTGGACGAAGATGATACACTTATCACGAAATGTGTTCCCTACGCTAATTGGATGACATAAATAGTGAACGTCGTCGTTACGACTAGGGCACCAAATGCTTCAAAACCGGCGGCGGTGGAATCCGAATTACAGCATCAAGCTAGATTTTGTAACACTCCTGCTCCCCAGTGGGCTTTTGTGTGCCGTGTCTCAGATCTCATTGTTTCTGGCGATTCCATTGCGATTCCACGAAAACCCGACCACTTGAAAAAGTTTTCGTTGGAAGCCCCAAAAACCTCCGCAGAAATCCGTGGTCCCTTATCGTGGTCCACACGAAAGACACTGTTCGGGACACCGCGCTCGGTAAACAATGGAGCGCGGAAAGAAATAATCTCTCGGAAGCATAAGGTGTGTAACGTGGCGGGCTCTTGTGCCCCGTGCGCTCCGTATCACCCAGATGACTGATAACGACGTGTCTGTTCGCCCAATTTTAACCCATCCCAGGGCAAACACTTCCGGTCGGCACCGTTTACCAGGTGACAGCAGTTGCAAAAGTTCCGACCGACGGGCCTTTAGAAAGTTCCGTAAAAAGTGTCTCCGTCCTCCGTCGTGTAGTCGTGTCCAGCGGCAGATAAGACCCGGAAAGAAGAGGCCGGCTGGCCACGGCCACGGCTGGAAGGAGAAGACCTAAAAAATGACAGACAAAAAAGGAAGCCATCTTGTCGTCCGTATTTATTTTTGGGGGAACTCCCCCACCCAGGACTTTCGGTGGAGTCCGCCGCGATAAGGTCACCCGCGGTTCTGTGTCAACACCCGGTGAACTTTTTACACTTTTTACTTACACACTGTTGCTGCATTGGGGCAAGGACTTCCACCAAGATCTTCCGTACCAGATAGGCAAACGAAACGGAACCGAGAAAAGTGACAAGGGGCGCGCTAGAATCGTTGGCGCGCTCGTCGGCATAAAATATTAAGGGCTGCCGCAAGCCCAGGAACAGGAACGGCCCATGAATCGATTACAAAACGTGACGCTGGGCGACGAAACCTTCCGGTGCACTTGCGTTGCGTGACACTCACTCTAAATGGAGGATCCATAATTGATGACATTTTTGTACTTGTAACCGTGCCCGGCCCGGGATCAACGAACAGCGTAAGGCCTAGGATCTAGGATGAAAGTAATGAAGCACACTATTTACGATCTGTTACGGCCGACGCAAGCTCCATTTTGGGGCTGCCTCCCGAACAGTGCTGACCAGGCTAGGACCCGCCACCAGCTGCACCGGATCACGTCGGTTGGTACTACGCTAGCGTGTTCGGCCACTGCCTTCCGCTCGGACGCTCATAAATATCCAACGAGTAACGATTGTCATCAACGAAGATTGCGCGCTGCCCACAGTGTGTAACGGGGCACTTTTTTAGTTTCCCGTTTCGGCACCGTGGCCACCGTAGAGCACGAACTCGGTCCGCCATTGTGCCTTGAGCGTGCGGGCGTCCTTGATTCCCTTGGCGTACGTAGACAAATTTGCGGCCATAACATCAAACTCCGGTGCGGTGCTCTCGGACCGTGCGGTGGTCCGGTGTTCCGGTACCACAGCGGCTAGGAACAACATATTGCCTCACATTCACTTTCATCTTCCACCGTCATACGTCGAAGGTCTCTCCACATGCTGCTGTTCCGCGTGAGACGTGATTATTCGGCCGGCGTAGCTCCACTATGAGCCACGGAGTGCTCCCTAATCCTTTTTGCTCTGAATCTCAATCGCCGCACCGGGCCGCTGCTGGGGAGGCGAACTTCACACACCGGACCGGAAGCGAGCGGGTTTAAATCGGTCCATTCTTTTCCATTACGGGATGAGCATTTCGGGTTGTGTGTGTTTTTGGCGTGGCGTGTGGTTTATGAACTTATCACACCACAAACGAATCTCATCGCCAAAGTGGAAAGGATTGCTTTTTTGGTCAGCCACGACACGGACATAGCATAGCGGCACCAGATGGCATACAAATGGACGGTGGCGTGATCATAAAGTATGTCATCTGTAATCAAAAAGGAAGTTAGTTTCGGTCGCGTACTATGGGGGGCGGTTGAAAAGAAATCGGACACGCGGGCGGTGGTTTTAAATAGGAATACTCTAATCCATCATAATCCTTTCGATTACGTCCCAATTCCGTCGATTGTCCGTAATGTCAGCAACAATGAGCGTTGGTAAATAAACATAACGCCTAACGGCACGGTCCATTTAACCAAAATTCAATTTTCACTCGATCAAAGCGAATCTTTCGAAACCCATGAACGCAATGTTATCTCTTCGCAAAGACATCCGAGTGAGGCCTTCCCCGGGGAAAAAAGCCCTACGAATCGAAATGGTTACGACGAGCTTCCGTCCTTTCCCCGTTGGGCGTCGGAGGCGGAAAAGTTTTCCCGCTAACCGCCAGAGTGTCTGGCTGGTCGGTTGTGCCGTGCGCGCCGCCGGCTCGCATTCAATCCCTGATTGCGGTTAGTATTACAATTTGGCTCTCCTCTTTGGCATATCTTTATTCGCCACGGCCACCACGTGGCCGCTGATTGGTGGCTGCAATTCTTTGGCGAAGTTCGTTAGCTTTGAACTCCCGCTCCTCCTCGTGTCATTCTGGTTCTGGACTGTGTTGGCCGGCGCGCCTCACGACGACGATCCGGAAGCACGATATTTGCCGCACCACGACACCGGCGACCCAGAGTGGGCCGGCCATTACCCGAAAAACGACTTTTGCTTGTCTTTGCCGTTTATCGGACACAGTTTTATGGGCAAACTTTTCGCCGGAAGCGAATTCTAGCGAACGGACGCATCCAGGGGGGGATACCGGACGACACCTAACCGGAACGATCCGTGTGCGATGGTTTCTTGGTAAAACATCTTGCCGGGGCCAGTCGGCCAGTAAGGATAAAATTGAGCGTAAATTCTCGCTAGCTCACACAGCTTTCGTAACGAGTTGGACAGATTTGGTTCGTTAGAGAGGCTACCACACTCCCGGGGTGGATGGGTTTCCGGGAACGGCTCATATCGAGTACAGCGAACGGGAAATACTTCGAACCTGAAGCGGTACCAGGCGGGCACAAGATTACACAAGTGGTCAGCGCAACATACGGTCGAAGGAAGACACATTGAATGCAGTTTCCTTCCCAGAACTGCCACCGGTCACCGCATCTCGATCTCTGGAGGCAATGGAGGGAAAAATGGCCCAAGTAACCGGAGGCAAAGTTTTGCCTTCGCCGACCGACCGGACCGAGGGACGGACTAATTTCTCCGACGCTCGGTAGAGTGAGGTTTCTTAAGCATTTTCCTCGCCACAGCCAGTCAATTGCCAGCCCAGCTAACGGGCCCCACACACACACACACGTGACCACACTGGCCACATTTAATCTAGAGAGACGAACTGGCCGTACCCGGACGGCGTGCCGTGTTTAAGGACCGGCACCGTCTTCCCAACAGCTTCCGGATAATCTTACGATGCTGATACCGTTCACTTCCGTGCGGTTGGTGGACGTAATGTGGCGTAGCGAAAGTCAAAAGTTGTTGCGGTATCTTCTTGAAAGAGTTGATTTTATATTCAAATCCGGTGTAGGATGTAATCTCCCGTTCCGGGTGCGCTACGTTCCGGGGGACTGTGGGCAATCGGTAGCATCACGGTGCACCGGGAGAGCTTAACGACTATTAAAAAGGTATCATTTAGATTAGAAGCATCACTGTTACTCTATGGGCCACACTAGGCGCCAATGGCCGCTCCACCTATTTGGGGCGTGTTTCCTGCTCGTTCACGTACCGCACGTAGAGTGTCGGCGTCGGGTACGGTTCCGGCGGTTGCTCTGCTTCGTCCATGTACGAGCAGGCGATGGCCAGGGTGGTTCCGTCGTTGCTGAAGCACAGGCTAGAGATGGATGTGTCGTACAGATGGAACTGGCAGAGTCGCTTCTTGTTGAACCCGTCCCAGATGTTCACGTAGCCATCGGAACCACCGGTCGCGAAGGTGTTGTACGTGTTGTGGAAGCTGATCGCGTTCACCGGGTAGATGTGTTCCACATTGTTCACTTTGCCCCGGTGGCACTTGAAGGCGTACTTCTTCGCCTGCACCTCCGGGCTGACGTCGAAGAACTCGACCGCCACACGGCCCTCGATCGAGCCCATCACGTAGCCCTCCCTGTTCGGGAAGCAGCGCACCGAGCGGGTCTGGTACTTGAGCGAAGACTCGCGCCGCTCGGTGTAGTTGCCCATGTGGCGCAGGTCCCAGATCAACACCTTGCGCTCCGAGGTGGCCACCACCAGCTTCTCCTCGATGCAGCTCATCGCGTACACCTTGCCACCGCTCTGCTCGTACGACCCGACACACTCCCGCTCCCGGGCGTCCCACAGCTTCACCGTGCGGTCCCAGCTGCCGGTCAGGATGCCGTTCACCATCGACGAGTACTCCACGCACTTGACCGCTGCATCGTGCGAACCGAGGTTGCTCTCGATGTGTGTGTTCAGATCGTACAGCTTCACGCCATTGTCCAGTCCGCCGCTTACCGTTTTGACCGAGTCCTGCAAAAAGGTCCCGGGTTAGCTGGTCTGCACCAACGCTCCCGGAGCAACGCGACGTACCAGAAACGAGCAGTCCAAAACGGGCGAAGAGTGAAAGAACTTGTGGCGCAATGTGTTGCTGGTCACATCGTACAGCCGCACGCTGGTGTCCCACGACGAAACGAGCAGGAACTGGTTGCTGGATGGCGCAAACTTGGCGGCCGATATCACGTCCACCGGCGCGTTCGTAATTTGTACCTCGCCTTTCTGCGACATTCTCATGTTTACCTTTCGACGGTTACTGCGGACGCGCTCTTCAAATCGAAGCGATCGAACGGCTTGTTGGACAGCTGTCAAAACCTAGTACGTATCGTTCCGTGCAGAGGGCGCTCTAGTATCTGCGCCACCGGCTTTTGATGAACTTTATATTAATTTTGTATAAATAGCGACACAAACATTAAGCACAAATAATAAAGAAAAATTTGGCACAAAAGGATTGGTTGGTAGGTGGGGGGTGGTAGGTTTACAAGCCTCCTTTCGCACGAAAGTGTTGGAGTTGTACGTGTAAGTAGGTATGCCACTTTCATTCGCAAACCGATCTAAGGGTTTACTTTTGAAATTAGTCTAAAGTGATAGAATCTAAAGATTAAGCGATATTCGTTACCGCTACTGAATATGTGTTTCTTTCTCCAGAGATAAAATGGACAAAGAATTGACTTCTTTCCCTGCCATGGTTGTTGTTCAAAGTTAGAGCTCATTAACCGT